>NW_027521606.1:0-67931 GCF_052094955.1 Ictidomys tridecemlineatus | reverse complement strand
CAGAAGGATCATACAGAGAGCAGAGTTTTGAAACTGAGGTGCAGAAGGACTGTGGCAGAGAGAAGAGGTTGGAGATTGGGGCACTGAAAGACTGTATTAGAGAGCAGAGGTTGGAGTATGAGGTGCAGAAAGACTATTACAGAGAGCACAGGTTGGAGACTGGGGTGCAGAAGAACTGATACAGAAAGCAGAGTTTGGAGATTGGGGTGCAGAAGGCCCGTTACAGAGAGCAGACGTTGGAGACTAGGGTGGAAAAGGACTGTTGCAGAGTGCAGAGGATGGAGACTGGTGTGCAGAAGGACTCTTGCAGAGAGCAGAGTTTGAAGCCTGGTTGCAGAAGGACTGTTTTAGAGAGCAGAAGTTGCAGAGTGAGGTGCAGAATGACGGTTACAGAGAGCAGAGTTTGGAGACTGTGGTGCAGAAGGACTGATATAGAAAGTAGAGGTGGGAGACTGGGTTGCAAAAGGACCCTTACAGAGAACAGAGGTTGGAGACTGCAGTACAGAAGAAATGTTGTAGAGAAAAATGTTGGAGACTGGGGTTAAGAGGTACCAATGCAGAGAGCAGAGGTTGGAGACTGGGGTGCAGAAAGCACGTTACAGAGAGCACAGGTTTGAGACTGTGGTGTAGAAGGAGTGTTACAGAGAGCAGAGTTTTGAGACCGAGGTGGAGAAGGACTGTTACAGAAATTAGAGGTTGGAAATTATGGTGTAGAAGGACCCTTACAGAGAGCATAGTTTGGAGACTTCAGTACAGAAGGACTGTTACACAGGGCAGATCTCGGAGACTGCGGAGCAGCAGAACTGTTGCAGAGGACAGAAGTTGAAGACTGGGGTGGAGAAGGAATGTTACAGAGAGCAGAGTTTGGAAATTGGAGTGCAGAAGAATCTTACAGAGCGCAGAGTCTGGAGACTGTGGTGCAGAAGGACTGTTGCACAGAGCAAAAGTTGGAGATGGGGGTCCAGAAGGATCGTTGCAGAGAGCAGATTTTAGAGACTGAGGTGTAGATGGACTGTTACAGAGAAAAGAGTTTGGAGACTGAGGAGCAGAAGGACAGTTACAGAGAGCAGAGTTTGGAGACTGGTATGCATAAGGACTGTTACAGACAGCAGAGATTGGAGAGTGGGTTTTAGATGGATCTTACAGAGAGCAGAGTTTGGAGACTGGGTTGCAAAAGAAACGTTGCAGAGAGCAGATGTTGGAGACTGGGCAGAGAAGAATCGTTGCAGAGAGAAGAGGTTGGAGAATGGAGTGCATAAGGATCTTACAGAGAGCTGAGGTTCGTGACTAGGGTGCAGAAAGACTGTTGCCCAGAGCAGAGGTTGGAGACTGGGGTGGAGAAAAATCATTGCAGAGAGAAGAGGTTAGAGACTGCGGTTCTGAAGGCCTTTTACAGAGAGCAGATTCGAGACTGGGTTGCAAAAATCCTGTTATAGAGAGAAGAGTTTGGAAACTATTCTGCAGAAGGACTGTTACCGAGAGCAGAGTTTGGAGACTGGTTTGCAGAAGGGTCTAACAGAGACCAGAGGTAGGAGACTGAGGTGCAGAAGGATCGTTGCAGAGAGCAGAGTTTTTAGACTGAGTTGCTGAAGGACTGTTGCAGAGAACAGATTTTGGAGACTCGTGTGCTGAAGGACTGTTACAGAGAGCAGAGTTTGGAAACTGGGTTGGAGAAGGATCCTAAAGAGAGCAGAGGTTGAAGAATCAGGTGCAGAAAGAGTGATACAGAGGGTAGATGTTGGAGACTGAGGTGCAGAAGTAACGTTGCAGAATACAGAGTTTTGAGACTGAGATGCACAAGGATTTTTACAGAGAGCAGAGGTTAGAGACTGGGGTGCAGAAAGACTGTTGCACATAGAGGATTTTGGAGACTGGGGTGCATAAGGACTGATACAGAAAGCAGAGATTAAAGTCTTGGGTGCAGAAAGACTGTTATCTAGAGCAGAGGTTAAATTCTGCAGTACAGGAGGACTCTTACAGAGAGCACAGGTTGGAGACTGGGGTGCAGAAGGTCTGTAAAAGAGAGCTGATGTTGGTAACTAGGGTGCCCAAGGACTGTTTCAGAGAGCAGATGTTTTAGACTGGGGTGGAGAAGAACTGTTGCAGAGAGCAGAGGTTGGAGACTGGGTTGCAGAAATACTGTTACAGAGAGCAGAGGTTGGAGACAGCGGTGCAGAAAAATCTTACAGAGAGCAGAATTTTGAGACTGAGGTGCAGACGGACTTTTAAAGAGAGCAGAGGTTGGAGACTGAGGTGTAGATGGACTGTTACAGAGAGCAGAGGTAGGAGACTGGGGTGCAGAAGGTTCGTTCCAGACAGCAGAGTTTTCAGGCTGAGGTGAGAAGGACTGTTGCAGAGAGCATATGTTGAAGACTGGGGTGCAGAAGGACTGTTGCAGAGAGCAGAGATTGGAGACTGGGGTGTATAAGGACTGTTACAGAGAGCAGAGTTTGGAGATTCAGGTGCAGAAGGACTGTTACAGGAAGCAGAGTTTGGAAATTGCGATGCATAAGGACCGTTAAAGAGAGCGGAGGTTGAAAACTGCGGTATAGGACTGTTACCAATAGCAGAGGTTGGAGACTGGGGTGCAGAAGGACTGTTACAGAGAGCAGAGGTTGGAGACTGAGGTGTAGAAGGAGTGTTACGGAGAACAGAGTTTGGAGTCTGAGGTGCAGAAGGACTGTTACGGAAAGCAGAGGTTGGAAATTGGGGTGTAGAAGGACCGTTACAGAGACTAGAGGTTGGAGACTGCGGCACAGAATTACTGTTACACAGAGCAGATCTCGGAGACTGGGGAGCAGGAGGACTGTTGCAGAGGAAAGAAGTTGGAGACTGAGGTGGACAAGGAATGTTACAGGGAGCAGAGTTTAGTAACTGGAGTGCAGAAGGATCTTACAGAGAGCAGAGGTTGGAGACTGTGGTGCAGAAGGACTGTTGCACAAAGCAGAAGTTGGAGACGTGGTCCAGAAGGATCGTTGCAGACAGCAGATTTTAGAGACTGAGGTGCAGATAGACTGTTACAGAGAGGAGAGTTGAAGACTGAGGTGCAAAATGACAGTTACAGCGACCAGAGTTTGGAGAATGGTGTGCAGAAGGAGTGTTTCAGAGAGCACAGGTTGGAGACTGGGGTTCAGATGGATCTTACAAAGAGCAGAGTTTAGATACTGGGTTGCAAAAGGACTGTTGCAGACAGCAGATGTTGGAGACTGGGATGGACAAGAATCGTTGCAGAGAGAAGAGGTTGAAGACTGGAGTGCATAAAGATCTTACAGAGAGCAGAGTTTGGTGACTAGGATGCAGGAATGTTGGCGAGAGCAGAGGATGGATACTGGGGTTGAGAAAAATCATTGCAGAGAGAAGAGGTTGGAGACTGGGGTTCTGAAGGCCTGTTACAGATTCTGAAGTACAGGAGGACTGTTACAGAGAGCAGAGTTTGAAAACTGGGGTGAAAAAGGAATGTAAAAGAGAGGTGATGTTGGTAACTAGGGTGCTGAAGGACTGTTGCAGAGAGCAGAGTTTTGAGACTGGGGTGCAGAAGAACTGTTGCAGAGATCAGAGGTTGGAGACTGGGGTGCAAAAGGACTGCTACAGAGAGCAGAGGTTAAAGAGAGCGGAGCAGAATGATCTTACGGAGAGCAGAATTTGGAGACTGAAGTGCAGAATGACTGTTATAGAGATAAGAGGTTGGAGACTGGGGTGCAGTAGGATCATTGCAGAGAGCAGAGGTTAAAGACTGGGGTGCAGAAGGATCGTTGCAGAGAGCAGAGTTTAGAGACTTGCGTGCAGAAGGCCTGTTACAGAGAGGAGAGGTTGGAGACTGGGGTGCAGAAGGACTGGTAAAGAGAGCAGATTTTGAAGACTGGGTTTTTGAAGGATCTTATAGAGAGCAGAGTTTGGAGACTAAGTTGTAGGTGGACTGTTACAGAGAGCAGTGGTTGGATACTGGGGTGCAGAAGGATCATGGAGAGCAGAGGTTTCAGACTGAGGTGCAGAAGGACTGTTACA
This sequence comes from Ictidomys tridecemlineatus, assembly GCF_052094955.1. Lineage (NCBI taxonomy): Eukaryota > Metazoa > Chordata > Mammalia > Rodentia > Sciuridae > Ictidomys > Ictidomys tridecemlineatus. The sequence goes on along the minus strand of NW_027521606.1, from coordinate 63,926 downwards.
GAAAGCAGAGGTTGTAAATTGGGGTGCAGATGGACAATTACAGAGAGTAGAGGTTGGAGACTACGGTATAGAAGGACTATTACAGAGAGCAGAGGTGGGAGACTTGGGTTCAGAAGGACTGTTACAGAAAGCACAGGTTGGAGACTGAGGTGAAGAAGAATAGACATAGAGAGCAGAGGTTGGAGACTGGGGTTCAGAAGGACTGATACAGAAAGCAGAGTTTGGAGACTGGGGTGCAGAAAAACCTTTACAAAGAGCAGAGTTTGGTGAATGCGGTACAGAGGACTGTTACAGAGAGCAGATATTGGAGACTGGGGATCAGAAGGACTGTTGCAGAGGACAGAGTTTGGAGACTGGGGTGCCGCAGGACCCTTGCAGAAAGCCGAGGTTTGCGACTAGGGTTGGGAAGGAATGTTAGAAAGACCAGAGTTTAAAAACTGGAGTGCAGAAAGATCTTACAGAGAGCAGAGGTTGGAGACTGTGGTGCAGAAGGACTGTTGCAGAGAGCAGATGTTGGAGACTGGGGTTCAGATGGATCTTAGAGAGAGCAGAGGTCGGAGACTGAGGTGCAGAAGGATCCGACAGCAGAGGTAGGAGACTGGGGTGCAGGAGGTTCGTTTCAGACAACAGAGTTTTCAGCCTGTGGTGCAAAATGACTGTTGCAGAGACCAGATGTTGGAGACTGGAGTGTAGAAGGACTGTTGCAGAGAGCAGAGGTTGGATACTGAGGTTAAGAATGATCGTTGCAGAGAAAAGAGATTGAAGACTGGTGTGCAGAAGGAATGTTACAGAGAGCAGAGTTGGGAGACTGGGTTGGCGAAGGATCCAACAGATAGCAGAGGTTGGAGACTGAAGTGAAGAAGTACTGTTACAGAGAGTATAGGTTGGAGACTGAGGTGCAGAAAGACCGTTGCAGAGAACAGAGTTTGCAGACTGAGGTGCAGAAAGATTGTTACAGTGAGCAGAGTTTGGAGACTGGGGTGCAGAAGGACTGTTGGAGAGAGCAGAGGTTGGAGACTGAAGTGCAGAAGGACTGTTTCAGAGAGCAGAGGTTGGAAACTGGGGTGCAGAAGGCCTGTTAGAGAAAGCAGAGACTCTAGTATCGGGTGAAGATAGAACGTTACAGAGAGTAGAGGTTGGAGAATGCAGTACAGAAGGACTTTTGCAGAGAGCAGAATTTAGAGACTGGGGTGCAGAAAGACTGTTGCAGAGAGCAGAGGTTGGAGACTGAGGTGCAGAAGTCCTGTTACATAGAACAGATTTTGGAGACTGGGGTGCAGAAGGATCAATGCAAATAGCAGATCTTGGAGACAGGGGTACAGAAGGATCTTACATAGTGCAGAAGTTGGAGACTGGGTTGCGGAAGTATTTTACAGAGAGCAGAGATGGTAGAATGATGTGCAGAAGGACTGTTACAGGAAGCAGAGGTAGGAGACTGGGGTGCAGAAAGTTCGTTGAAGACAGCAGAGATTTCAGACTGAGGTGCAGAAGGACTGTTGTAGAGAGCAGTTGTTGGAGACTGGGGTGCAGAAGGACTGTTGCAGAGAGCAGAGGTTGGAGACTGGGGTTAAGAGGGATGGTTGCAGAGAGAAGAGGTTGGAGACTGTTGTTCAGAAGGACTGTTACAGAGAGCAGATTTTGGAGACTGGGTTTCAGAAGGATACTACAGAGAGCAGAGGTTGGCGAGTGACGTGCAGAACGACTGTTACAGAGAGTAGAGGTTGGAGACTGGGCTGCAGAAGGACTGTTTTAGAGAGCAGTGGTTGGAGACTGGGGTGCAGAAGAACTGTTGCAGAGAGCAGAAGTTTGAGACTGAGGTACCGGAGTCTTGTTAAAGAGAGAAGAGGTTTGAGCCTTGGATTCAGAAGGACTGTTGCAGAGAGCAGAGGTTGGATACTGGGGTGAAGATGGATCTTACAGAGAAAAGAATTTGGAGACTGAGGTGCAGAAGGACTGTTGCGAAGAGCAGAGGTAGTAGACTGGGGTGCAGTAGGATTATTGCAGAGAGCAGAGGTTGGAGACTGGGGTGCAGAAGGATCGTTTCACAGTGTAGATTTTGGAGACTGGGGTGCAGAAGGCCTGCTACAGAGAGAAAAGTTTGGAGAATGGCGTGCAGAAGGCCTGTTATAGAGAGGAGAGTTTGGAGACTGGGATGCAGAAGGACAGTTATAATGAGCAGAGTTTGGAGACTGGGTATCTGAAGGTTCATACAGAGAGCAGAGGTTGGATACTGAGTGCAGGTGGACTGTTACAGAGAGCAGTGTTTGTAGACTGGGGTGCAGAAGGATCGTGAAAAGGGCAGAGGTGTCAGACTGAGGTTCAGAAGGACTGCTACAGAGAACAGAGTTTATAGACTGAGGTATAGAAGCAATGTTACAGAGAGCAGAGTTTGGAGACGGAGCTGCAGAAGGACTGTTACAGAAAGCAGAGGTTGGAAATTGGGGTGCAGTTTGACGGTTATAGAGACCAGAAGTTGGAGAGTGTGGTATAGAAAAAACTGTTACAGAGAGCAGAGTTTGGAGACTGGGGTGCAGAAAGAATGTTACAGAGAGCACAGGTTGGAGACTGAAATGCAGAAGGATAGATACAGAGAGCAGAGGTTTGAGACTGATGTTCAAAAGGACTGATACAGAAAGCAGAGTTTGGGGTGCTGAAAGACCCTTAAAAAGAGCAGATGTTGGAGACTGGGGGAGCACAATGACTGTTGCAGAGGACAGAGGTTGGAGACTAGGGTGCTGCAGGACACGTGCAGAAGGCAGAGGATAAATAATGGGGTGGAGAAGGAATGTTACAGAGAGCAGAGTTTGGAAACTGGAGTGCAGAAAGATCTTACAGAGAAAGCGGTTGAAGACTGTGGTGCAGAATGACTGTTGCAGAGAGTAGAGTTTTGAGACTAGGGTCCAGAGGATCGTTGCAGAGAGCAGAGGTTGAAGACTGGGGTGCAGAAGGACTTTTACAGAGAGCAGAGTTTAAAGACTGAAGTGTAAAAACATCGTTGGAGAGAGAAGAGTTTTGAGTCTGGGGTGCAGAAGGACTGTTACAGAAAGCAGACGTTGGCAATTGGAAAGCAGATGGACCGTTACAAAGAGAAGAGGTTAAAAACTGGGGTTCAGAAGGATTATTGCAGAGAGCAGAGGTTGGAGACTGGAGTGCAGAAGGACTCTTGCAGAGAGCAGATATTGGAGACTGGAGTGCAGTAGGACTAATACAGAAAGCAGAGGTTGGAGTCTGGGGTGAAGAAAGACCGTTAAAGAGCAGAGGTTGGAGACTGCAGTGCAGATTGACTTTTGCAGAGAGCAGTGTTTGTAGACTGGGGTGCAGAAAGACTGTTACATCGAGAAGAGGTTGGATACTGAGGTGCAGAAGTCCTGTTACATAGAGCAGAGGTTGGTGACTCTGGTGCAGATGGATCGTTGCAAGGAGGAGACTTGGAGACAGGGGTGCAGAAGGATCTTACAGAGAGTAGAAGTTTGAGAATGAGGTGCAGAAGGACTGTTGCAAAGATGAGTGGATGGAGACTGGGGTGCAGTAGGATCATTGCTGAGAGCAGATTTTGGAGACTGGGGTGCAGAAGGTCTGCTACAGAGAGCAGAGTTTGGAGACTGGAGTGCAGAAGGCCTATTACAGAGAGGAGATGTTGGAATCTCGGGTGCAGAAGGACTGTTATAGAGAGCAGAGTTTGGAGACTGGGTTACTGAAGGATCTTACAGAGAGCAGAGGTTGGTGACTGAGGTGCAGAAGGACTCTTACAGAGAGCAAAGGTTGGAGACTGAGTTGTAGAAGGACTTTTACAGGAAGCAGAGTTTGGAAATTGGGGTGCAGAAGGACCTTTACAGAGAGCAGAGGTTGGAGACTGCGTTATAGGATTGTTACCGAGAGCAGAGGTTGGAGACTGGAGTCCAGAAGGACTCTTACATAGAGCACAGGTTGGAGACTGTGGTTCAGAATGATAGATACTAAGAACAGAGGTTGGAGACTATTGTTAAGACAGACTGTTACAGAAAGCAGAGGTTGGAGACTGGGGTGTAGAAGGACCTTACAAAGAGCAGAGTTTGGAGACTGCGGTACAGAAGGACTGTTACAGAGAGCAGATCTTGGAGACTGGGGAGCAGAAGGACTGTTGCAGAGGACAGAGGTTTGAGACTCGGGTGGAGAAAGAATGATACAGAGAACAGAGTTTGAAAACTAGAGTGCAAAAGGATCTTACAAAGAGAAGAGTTTGGAGATTGTGTTGCAGAAGGACTGTTGCAGAGAGTAGAAGTAGGAGACTGGGGTCCAGAAGGATCATTCCAGAGAGCAGAGTTTGGAGACTGGGGTGCAGAAGGATTGTTCCAGAGAGCAGATGTTGAAGACTGGGGTGCAGAAGAACTGTGGAAGAGAGAAGATTTTAGAGACTGGGATGCAGAAGGACTGTTACACAGAGCAGAGTTTTTAGACTGAGGTACAGAAGAACTGTTGCAGAGAGTAGATTTTGGAGTCGGGAGTGCAGAAGGACTGTTGAAGATAGCAGATGTTTGAGACTGGGGTGCAGAAGGACTTTTACAAAGAGCAGAGTTTGGAGACTGTGGTGCAGAAGGACTGTTACAGAGAGCAGAGGTTGGATACTAGGGTTTAGATGGATCTTACAGAGAGCAGAGGGTGAAGACTGGGGTGTACATGGACTGTTGTAGAGAGCAGAGGTTGGAGACTGGGGTACAGAAGGATCTTACAAAGAGCAGAGGTTTGAGACTGGGTGCAGGCGAACTGTTGCAAGGAGCAGAGGTTTGACATTGCTGTGCAGAAGGATCATTGCAGAGAGAAGATTTTGGAGACTGGAATGCAGAAGGCCTGTTACAGAGAGCAGAGTTTGGAGACTGCAGTACAGAAGGACTGTTACAGAGAGCAGAGGTTGGAAACTGGGGTTCAGATGAATCTTTCAGAGAGCAGAGTTTGGAGACTGGGGTTCAAAGGACTGTTGCAGAGAGCAGAATCTGGAGACTGGGGTGGAGAAGAATCGTTTCAGAGAGATGAGGTTGGAGACTGGGGTGCAGAAGGCCTGTTACAGAGAGCAGAGTTTGGAGACTGGGTGGCAGAAGTCCTGGTACAGAGAGCATAGGTTGGAGCCTGTTGTGCAGAAGGACTGTTACAGAGTGCAGAGTTTAAAGACTGGGTTGCAGAAGGATCTTATAGAGAGCAGAGTTGGGAGACTGAGTTGTAGAAGGACTGTTACAGAGAGCAGAGGTAGGAGACTGGGATGCAGAATGGTCGTTGAAGAGAGCAGAGATTTTAGACTGAGGTACAGAAGAACTGTTGCAGAGAGTAGATTTTGGAGTCGGGAGTGCAGAAGGACTGTTGAAGATAGCAGATGTTTGAGACTGGGGTGCAGAAGAACTGCTACAAAGAGCAGAGTTTGGAGACTGTGGTGCAGAAGGACTGTTACAGAGAGCAGAGGTTGGATACTAGGGTTTAGTTGGATCTTACAGAGAGCAGAGGGTGAAGACTGGGGTGTAAATGGACTGTTGTAGAGAGCAGAGGTTGGAGACTGGGGTACAGAAGGATCTTACAAAGAGCAGAGGTTTGAGACTGTGGTGCAGGCGAACTGTTGCAAGGAGCAGAGGTTTGACATTGCTGTGCAGAAGGATCCTTGCAGAGAGAAGATTTTAGAGACTGGGATGCAGAAGGCCTGTTACAGAGAGCAGAGTTTGGAGACTGTGGTACAGAAGGACTGTTACAGAGAGCAGAGGTTGGATACTGGGGTTCAGATGGACTGTTACAGAGGACAGAGGTTTGAGACTCGGGTGCCGCAGGACCCTCGCAGAAAGCAGAGGTTAGAGACTGTGATGAAGAAGGAATGTTAGAGATAGCAGATTTTGTAAACTGGAGTGCAGAAAGATCTTACAGAGAGCAGCGGTAAGAGACTGTGGTGCAGAAGGACTGTTGCAGAGAGTAGAGTTTGGAGACTAGGGTCCAGAGGATCGTTGCAGAGAGCAGAGGTTGGAAACTGCGGTGCAGAAACACTGTTGCAGAGAGCAGAGGTTGGAGACTGGGGTGCAGAAGGATTGTTGCAGAGAGCAGAGGTTGGAGACTGGAGTGCAGAACGACTGTTGCAGAGAGCAGAGATTGGAGACTGAGGTGCAGAAAGACACTTAGAAAGAGCAGAAGTTGGATACTGGAGTGCAGAAGGACTGATACAGAAAGCAGAGGTTGGAGTCTGGGGTGCAGAAAGACCTTTACAGAGAGCAGAGGTTGGAGACTGCAGTACAGAAGGACTTTTGCAAAGAGCAGTGTTTGGAAACTGGGGTGCCGAAAGACTGTTACATCGAGAAGAGGTTGGATACTAAGGTGCAGATTTCCTGTTACATAGAGCAGAGGTTGGTGACTGTGGTGCAGATGGATCTTTGCAAGGAGGAGACTTGGAGACAGGGGTGCAAAAGGATCTTACAGAGAGTAGAAGTTTGAGAATGAGGTGCAGAAGGACTGTTGCAAAGATGAGAGGTTGGAGACTGGGGTGCAGTAGGATCATTGCTGAGAGCAGATGTTGCAGACTGGGGTGCAGAAGGTCTGCTACCGAGAGCAGAGATTGGAGACTGGCGTGCAGAAGGCCTATTACAGAGAGGAGATGTTGGAAACTCGTGTGCATAAGAACTGTTATAGAGAGCAGAGTTTGGAGACTGGGTTGCTGAAGGATCTTACAGAGAGCAGAGGTTGGCGACTGAGGTGCAGAAGGACTGTTACAGAGAGCAGAGGTTAGAGACTGAGGTGTAGAAGGACTGTTACAGAGAGCAGAGTTTGGAGACTCAGGTTCAGAAGGACTGTTCCAGGAAGCAGAGTTTGGAAATTGGGGTGCAGAGGGACCTTTATAGAGAGCAGAGATTGGAGACTGCATTATAGGACTGTTACCGAGAGAAGAGGTTGGAGACTGCGGTGTAGAAAGACTCTTACATAGAACACAGGTTAGAGACTGAGGTGGAGAAGAATAGATACAGAGAACAGAGGTTGGAGACTCTGGTTCAGACAGACTGTTACAGAAAGCAGAGTTTGGAGACTGGGGTGTAGAAGGACCTTACAAAGAGCAGAGTTTGGAGACTGCGGTACAGAAGGACTGTTACAGAGAGCAGATCTTGGAGACTGGCGAGCAGAATGACTGTTGCAAAAAACAGAGGTTGGAGATTCCGGTGGAGAAGGAATGTTACAGAGAACAGAGTTTGGAAACTATAGGGCAGAAGAATCTTACAAAGAGAAGAGTTTGGAGACTGTGTTGCAAAAGGACTGTTGCAGAGAGCAGACGTTGGAGACTGGGGTCCAGAAGGATCGTTTCAGAGAGCAGAGTTTTGAGACTGGGGTGCAGAAAGACTGTTCCAGAGAGCAGATGTTGAAGACTGGGGTGCAGAAGGACTTTGGCAGAGAGCAGATTTTAGAGACTGGGGTGCAGAAGGACTGTTACACAGAGCAGAGGTTGGAGAATGAGGTGCAGAGGGACTGTTACAGAGAGCAGAGGTTGGAGACTGGGGTTCAGATGGATCTTTCAGAGAGCAGAGTTTGGAGACTTGGATGCAAAGGACAGTTGCAGAGAGCAGAATCTGGAGACTGAGGTGGAGAAGAATCGTTGAAGAGAGAAGAGGTTGGAGACTGTTGTGCAGAAGGCCTGTTACAGAAAGAAGAGTTTGGAGACTGGGTGGCAGAAGTCCTGGTACACAGAGCATAGGTTGGAGCCTGTTGTGCATAAAGACTGTTACAGAGTGCAGAGTTTAAAGACTGGGTTGCAGAAGGATCTTACAGAGAGCAGAGTTGGGAGATTGAGGTGAAGAAGGACTGTTACAGAGAACAGAGGTAGGAGACTGGGATGCAGAATGGTCGTTGCAGAGAGCAGAGTTTTCAGACTGAGGTACAGAAGAACTGTTGCAGAGAGGAGACTTTGGAGGCTTCAATACAGGAGGACTGTTACAGAGAGAAGAGGTTGAAGACTGGGGTGGAGAAAAAGTGTTTCAGAGTGCAGATGATGGATACTGGTGTGCAGAAGAACTGTTGCAGAGAGCAGAGGTTAGAGAATGGTGAGAAGAATTAAGGTTGCAGAGTTCAGAGGTTGGAGACAGAGGTGCAGAAGGACTGTTACAGAGAGCAGAGTTTGGAAACCCTGTTGCAGAAGGACTGATACAGAAAGCAGAGTTTTGAGACTCTGGTGCAGAACGACCGTTACAGAGAGCAGAGGTTGGAGACTGGTGTGAAGAAAGACTGTTGCAGAAAGCACAGGTTGGAGACTGAGTGCAGAATAATAGATACAGAGAGCAGAGGTTGGAGATTGGTATTCAGAAGGACTGATTCAAAAATCAGAGTTTGGAGACTGGGTTGCAGAAGGACCGTTACAGAGAGCAGAGGTTGGAGACTGTGGTACATAAGGACTGTTACAGAGAGTAGAGGTTGGAGACTGGGGAGTAGAAGGACTGTTGCAGAGAACAGAGGTTGGAGACTGGGTTGCAGCAGGACCATTGAAGAAAGCAGACGTTGGAGACTGGGTTGGAGAAGGAATGTTACAGAGAGCAGAGTTTAGAAACTGGGGTGCAGAATAACCTTACAGAGAGCAGAGTTTAGAAACTGGGGTGCAGGAGGACCTTACAGAGAGCACAGGTTTCAGACAGGGGTGCAGAAGGACTGTTGAGGAGAGGAGAAGTTGGAGACTGGGGTGCAGAAGGATCGTTGCAGAGAAAATTTGTTGGAGACTTAGGTGCAAAAAGACTGTTACAGAGAGTAGAGGTTGGAGATTGGGATTTAAAAGGCCTGTTACAGAGAGCAGAGTTTGGAGACTGGGTTGCAGAAGAACTGTTACAGAGAGCAGAGTTGATAGACAAGTTTGTAAAGGATCTTACAGAATGCAGAGATTGTAGACCGAGGTGCAGTAGGAGTGTTACAGAGAGCAGAGGTTTGAGACTGGGGTGCAGAAAGCCTTTTACGGAGAGCAGAGTTTGGAGAACAGCTCCAGAAGGACTGTTAGAGATGGAAGAGTTTGAAGACTGGTTTGCAGAAAAATCTTACAAAGAGCAGATGTTGGAGACTGACGTGCAGAAGAGCTGTTGCAGAGAGCAGGGTTTGGAGACTGGGGTGCAGAAGGATTGTTGTAGAGAGTAGAGGTTTGAAACTGGGGTACCGTATAACTGTTACAGAGAGCAGAGTTTTTAGACAAGGTTGCAGAAAGATCTTACAGAGAGCAGAGATTGTAGACGAGGTGCAGGAAGACTGTTACAGACAGAATATTTTGGAGACTGGGGTGCACAAGGATAGTTGCAGACAGCAGAGTTTCCAGACTGAGGCGCAGAAAGACTGTTGCTGAGAGGAGATGTTGGAGACTTGGGTGCAGAAGGACTGTTGCAGAGAGCAGAATTTGGAGACTGAGATGCAGAAAGACTGTTACAGAGAGCAGAGTCTGGAGACTCTGGTGCAGAAGAACCGTTACAGAGAGCAGATATTGGAGACTAGGGTACAGAAGGAGTGTTGCAGAGAGCAGGTGTTTTAGACTGTTGTTCAGAAGAACTGTAGTAGAGAGCAGATTTTAGAGAATGGGGTGCAGAAGTAAGGTTGCAAAGAGCAGAGGTTGGAGACTGAAGTTTAGAAGGACTGTTACAGAGAGCAGAAGTTGGAAACAGTGGTGCAGAAGGACTGATAAAGAAAGCAGAGGTTTGAGACAGGGGTGCAGAAGGAACATTACAGAGAGCAGAGGTTGAAGACTGCGGTACAGAAGGACTGTTACAGAGAGCAGAATTTAGAGACTGGGGAGCTGAAGTACTGTTGCCGAGAAAAGAGTTTGGAGACTGGGGTGCAGCAGGACCGGTGTGGAATCCAGCGGTTGGGGACTGTGGTGGAAATGGAATGTTACTAGAGCAGAGTTTGAAAACTGGGATGCAGAAGAATCTTACAGAGAGCAGAGGTTGGAGACAGGGGTGCAGAAGGACTATTGAGGAGAGGAGATGTTTGAGACTGGGTTGCAAAGATCGTTGCAGAGATCAGAGGATGGAGACTGAGGTGCAAAAAGACTGTTGAAGAGAATAGAGTTTGGAGATTGGGGTGCAAAAGGCCTGTTACAGAGAGCAGAGTTTGGAATCTTGGGTGCGGAATAACTGTTACAGAGAGCAGAGTTTTAGACAAGGTTGCAGAAGAATCTTAGAGAGAGCAGAGAATGTAGACTGAGGTGCAGCAAGACTGTTACAGAGAGAAGAGGTTGGAGACTGGGGTGCAAAAGGATCGTTGCAGACAGCAGACTTTCCAGACTGAGGCGCAGAAGGACTGTTGCAGAGAGCAGATGTTGGAGACTTGGGTGCAGAAGGACTGTCGCAGATGTTGGAGACTGGGATGCAGAAGGATCATTGCAGAGAGCAGAGGTTGGACACTGGGGTGCAGAAGGACTGTTACACAGAGCAGATGATGGAGACTGGGGTGAAGAAGGACTGTTGCAGAGAGCAGGTGTTTGAGACTTATGTGCAGAAGGACTGTTGCAGATAGCAGATGTTGAAGACTGGGGTGCAGAAGACTGATACACAAAGCAGAGGTTGGAGACTGGGGTGCAGAAAAACCGTTACAGAGAGCAGAGTTTGGAAACTGCAATACAGGAGGACTATAGCAGAGAGAAGAGGTCTGAGACTGGAGTGGAGAAGAACTGTTTCAGAGTGCAGATGTTGGAGAGTGGGGTGCAGAAGAACTGTTGCATAGAGCAGAGTTTGGAGACTGTGGTGCAGAAGAACTGTCCCAGATCACAGATGTTGGAGACCTAGTTGCAGAAAGAATGTTACAGAGAGCAAATGATGGAGACTGGGGTGCAGAATTACTAATAAAAAAAGCAGAGGTTGAAGACTGGGGTGTAGAAGGACCGTTACAGAGAGCAGAGGTGGGAGGCTGCAGTACAGAAGGAATGTTACAGAGAGCAGATTATGGAGACTAGGGTACAGAAGGACTGTTGCAGAGAGCAGATGTTGTAGACTGTGGTTCAGATGAACTGTAGTAGAGAGCAGAGGTTAGAGAATGGGGTGAAGAAGTAGGGTTGCAGAGAGCAGAGGTTAGAAACAGTGGTGCAGAAGGACTGATACAGAAAGCAGAGGTTTGAGACTGGGGAGCAGAAGAACTGTTGCAGAGAACAGAGTTTGGAGACTGGGGTGCCGCAGGACCGGTGCAGAATCCTGAGGTTGTAGACTGTGGTGGAAAAGGAATGTTACAGAGAGCAGAGTTTGAAAACTGGGATGCAGAAGGATTCTACAGAGAGGTTGGAGACAGGGGTGCAGACGGACTGTGGAGGAGAGCAGTGGTTGGATACTGAGATGCAAAAAGACTGTTACAGAGAGTAGAGGTTGGAGATTGGGGTGCACAAGGCCTGTTACAGCCAGCAGAGGTTGGAATCTGGGGTGCAGAATAACTGTTACAGAGAGCAGAGTTTTTAGACAAGGTTGCAGAAGGATATTAGAGAGAGCACAGATTGTAGACCTAGGTGCAGCAGGAATGTTACAGAGAGCAGAGGTTGGAGACTGGGGTGCAGAAGGCATGTTACGGAGAGGAGAGTTTGGAAAAGGGTTGCAGAAGAACTGTTAGAGAGGGCAGAGTTGGGAGACTGTGTTGCAGAAGGATCTTAAAGAGAGCAGATGTTGGAGTCTGGGGTGCAGAAGGATTGTTGCAGAGAGTAAAAGTTTCAGACTGAGGTTAATAAGGACTGTTGCAGTGAGCAGATGTTGGAAACTGGGGTGCAGAATGATCGTTACAGAGAGCAGAATTTGGAGAATGGGGTGCAGAAGGACTGCTACAAAGACCAGAGTTCTGAGACTGGGGTGCAAAAGGACTGTTACAGAGCACAGAGTTTTGAGCCTGGGTTTAAAAGGATCTTACAGAGAGCAGAGGTTTGAGACTGAGTTGCAGAAGGACTGTTGCAGAGAGCAGATGTTGGAGACTGCAGTACAGAAGGACTTTTGCAGAGAGCAGAGGTTGGAGACTAGGGTACACAAGGACTTTTTCAGAGAGCAGAGACTGGAGACTGTTGTTCAGAAGGACTGTAGCAGAGAGAAGAAGTTTGAGAATGGGGTGCAGAAGGACTTTTGCAGAGAGCAGATGTTGGAGACTGAGGTTCAGAAGGACAGATAAAGAAAGCAGAGTTTGGAGACTGGCGTGCAAAAGGACTTTACAGAGAGCAGAGTTTGGAAACTGTGGTACAGAAGGACTATTACAGAGAGCAGAGTTTGGAGACTGGGTAGCAGAAAGACTATTGCGGAATAGAGAGGTTTTAGACTGGGGTGCAGCAGGACCGTTGCAGAAAGCAGAGGTTGGAGAATGGGGTGGAGAAGGAATATTACAGAGAGCAGATTTTGGAAACTGGGGTGCAGAAGGATCTTTCACAGAGCATAGGTTAGAGAATGAGGTGCAGAAGGATCGTTCTTAAAGCAGAGTTTTGACACTTGGGTGCAGAATGAGTTTTGCAGAGAGCAGATGTTGGAGACTGGGGTGCAGAAGGATTGTTTAGAGAGCAGATGTTAAAGACTGGGGTGCAGAAGGACTCTTGCAGAGAGCAGAGGTTGAAGACTGAGGTGGAGACGGACTGTTTTAGAGAAAGAGGTTGGATACTGGGGTAGAGAAAAATTGTTGCAGAGAGCAGAGGTTTAAGACTGAGGTACAGTAAGATCGTTTCCGTGAGCAGAGGTGGAGACTTGGCTGCAGAAGGACTCTTACACAGAGCACACGTTGCAGACTGGATTACAGAAGAAATGTTGCAGACAGCAGAGGTTAAAGACTGGTGTGCATAAGGACTGTTGCAGATAGCAGAGTTTGGATATGAGGTTTTGAAGGACTGTTACAGAAAGCAGAGTTAGTAAACTGGGGAGCAGAAGGACTGATACAGAAAGCAGAGGTTGGAGACTGGGGTGCAGAAGGACAATTCCAGAGAGCAGAGTTTGGAGAATGCGGTACAGAACGACTGTTACAGAGAGCAGAGGTTGACAACTGGAGTGCAGAAGGAGTGTTGCAAAGAACAGAGGTTGGAGACTGAGGTGCAGAAGGACTGTTACAGAGAGCAGAGTTTTTAGACAAGGTTGCAGAAGGACCTTACAGAGAGCAGAGTTTGAAGACTGAGGTGCAGCAGGACTCTTAAAGAAAGCAGATGTTGGAGACTTGGGTGTAGAACGCCTGTTATGAAGAGCAGAGTTTAGAGAAGGCCTCCAGAAGGACTGTTACAGATGTCAGAGTTTAGAGACTTGGATGCAGAAGGATTTTACAGTGAGCAGATGTTGGAGACTGAGATGCAGAAGGAATGTTACAGAGAGTAGAGATTGGAGACTGAGTTTCAGAAAGATCATTGCAGACAACTGGAGACTGGGGTGCAGAAGGATCGTTGCAGACAGCAGAGTTTCCAGACTGAGATGCAGAAGGACTGTTACACAGAGCAGAGGTTGAAGACTGAGGTGAAAAAAAAAACAGTTACAGAGAGCAGATGTGGGAGACAGGGGTGCAGGACTGATACAAAGCAGAAGTTGGTGACTGAGGTACAGAAGGACTGTTACAGATAGCAGAAGTTTGAGACTCGGGTGCAGAAGGATTATTGCAGAGAGCAGAGTTTTCAGCCTATGTACAGAAAAACTGTTGCAGAGAGCATATGTTGAAGATTGGGGTGCACATGGACTGTTGCAGAGAGCAGAGGTTGGAGACTAGAGTGCAGAAGGATCGTTGCAGAGAGCAGAGGTTGGAGACTGGGGTGCAGAAGGCCTTTTACAGAGAGCAGAGTTTGGAGACTCAGGTGCAGAAAGACCGTTGCAGAGAGTAGAGGTTGGAGACTGTGGTGCAGAAGGATTGTTACAGAGAGCAGAGGTTAGAGACTGGGGTGCAGAAGGACTGATACAGAAAGCACAGGTTGGAGACTCGGATACAGAAGTACCCATACAGAGAGCAGAGGTTGGAGAATGCAGTATAGAAGGACTGTTACTGAGAGAAGCGGTTGGAGACTGGGGTTTAGAAAGACTGTTGCAGAAAGCAAATGTTGGAGACTGGGTTGCAAAAGGACTGTTGCAGAGAGCAGAGGATGGATACTATGGTGCAGAAGGACTGTTGCAGAGAGCAGAGTTTTCAGACTGAGTTGCAGAAGGACTGTTACAGAGGGCAGAGTTTGGAGACTGTGGTGCAAAACGACTAATACAGATAGCAGAGGTTGGATACTGGGGTGCATAAGGACCCTTACGGAGAACAGATGTTCGAGACTACAGTTTCCGAGAGCAGAGGTTGGAGACTAGGGTGCTGAAAAACTGATGTAAAGAACAGAAGTTGGAGACTTAGGTTCAGAAGGATCATTGGGGCGAGCAGATTATGGAGACTGTGGTGTAGAAGGACTGTATCAGAGAGCAGTGATTGGAGACTGAGGTACAGAAAGACTGTTACAGAGAGCAAAGTTTGGAGACTGGGGTGCAGAAGGACCATTGCAGAAAGCAGAGGTTGAAGACTGGGTTTCAGAAGGATCTTACAGAGAGCAGAGTTAGGACACTGAAGTGAAGAAGGACTGTTGCAAAGACCAGAGGTTGAAGATTGGGGCGCAGAAGGACTGTTGCAGAGAACAGAGGTTAAAGTCTGAGGTGCAGAGGGACTGTTACAGAGAGCAGAGTTTGGAGACTCGGGTGCAGAAGTCTGATACAGAGAGCAGAGGTTGGAGACTGCAGTACAGAAGGACTGTTACAGAGAGCAGAGGTTGAAGATTGGGGTGCAGAAGGCCTGTTACGCAGAGGAGAGTTGGGAGAAGGGGCGCGGAAGGACTGTTACAGAGGGCAGAGTTTGGACACTGGGTTGCAGAAGTATCTTACAGAGAGCAGATGTTGGAGACTGAGGTGCAGAAGGACTTTTACAGAGAATAGAGGTTAAAGACTGAGGCACAGAAGGATTGTTACAGAGAGCAGAGTTTGGAGACTGGAGTGTAGAAGGACTCTTGCAGATATTAGAGGTTGGAGACTAGGGTGTATAAGGACTCTTGTGGGGACAAGAATTTGAAGACTGGGGTGCTGAAGGACTGTTGCAGAGCAGATGTAGGAGACTGAGATTCAGAAAGACTATAACAGAGAGAAGAGTTTGGAGACTGGGGTGCAGAAGGATTGTTATAGAGAACAGACTTTGGAGCCTGGGATCCAGAAGGGCTGTTACAGAGAGCAGACTTTGGAGATTGGGTTGCAGAAGGATCTTACGTAGAGCAGAATTTTGAGACTGAGGTGCAGAAGGACTTTTACAGAGCACTATGGTTGGAGTCTGGGGTGCAGAAGGATCATTGCAGACAGCAAAGTTTCCAGACTGAGGCACAGAAGGACTGTTGCAGAGAGCAGATGTTGGAGACTTGGGTGCAGAAGGACCGTTGCAGAGAGCAGATGTTGGAGACTGGGATTAAGATGGATCATTGCAGAGAGCAGAGTTTGGACACTGGAGTGCAGAAGGACAGTTACACAGAGCGGAGGTTGAAGACTGGGGTGTAGAAGGACTGTTGCAGAAAGCAGAGGTTGGAAACTTGGGTGCAGAAGGACTGTTGCAGAGAGCAGAATTTGGAGACTGAGGTGCAGAAGGACTGTTACAGAGAGCAGAGTTTGGAGTCTTGGGTTCAGAAGAACTGTTGCAGATAGCAGAGTTTGGAAACTGGGGTGAAGAAAGACTATTGCAGGGAGCAGGTGTTGGACACTTGGGTGCACAAGAACTTTTGCAGAGAGTAGAATTCGGAGACAGAGGTGCAGAAGGACAGTTGCAGATCGCAGAGGTTAGAGACTGCGGTACCGAAGGACTGATACAGAAAACATATGTTGGAGACTGAGGTGCAGAAGGACTCTTACAGAGAGTAGAGGTTGGAGACTGAGATGCAGAAGGACCATTGCAGAGAGCAGAGGTGGAGACAGAGGTGCAGAAGTATTGTTACAGAGAGAAAAGGTTGGAGACTGGGGTGCAGAAGGACTTTTGCAGATAGCAGTGTTGGGAGACTTGGGTGCAGAAGGACTGTTGAAGAGAGCAGAATTTGGAGACTGAGGTGCAGAATAACTGTTACAGAGAGCAGAGTTTGGAGACTGGGGTTCAGAAGGACTGATACAGAAAGCAGAGGTTAGAGACTAGGGTTCAGAAGGACAGTTGCAGAGAGCAGAGTTCGGAGACTGCCATAAAGAAAAACTGTTATAGAGAGCAGATGCTGGAGAATGGTTTATAGAAGAACTGTTTCAGAGTGCAGATGTTGGAGACTGGGGTTCAGAAGGATTGTTGCTAAGAGCAGAGTTTTGAGACTGGGGTGCAGAAGAACTGTAGCAGAGAGCAGAGGTTGGAGACTGAGGTGCAGAAAGAATGGTACAGAGAGCAAAGGTTTGAGACTGCGGTGCAGAATTACTGATACAGAAAGCAGAGTTTGAGACTTGGGTGCAGAAGAACCGTTATAGAGAGTAGAGGTTGGATACTGTAGTACAGAAGGACTGTTGCAGAGAGCAGAGGTTAGAGAATCGGGTGCATAAGGACTGTTAAAGAGAGCAGAGGTTAGAGAATGGGGTGCAGATGTAAGGTTGCAGAGTTCAGAGGTTGAAGACAAAGGTGCAGAAGGAGTGTTACAGAAAGCAAAGGTTGGAATCTGTGGTACAGAATGACTTATACAGAAAGCAGAGGTTTGAGACTGGGGTGCATAAAAACCATTAGAGAGAGCAGAGGTTGGAGACTGTGGTACAAAAGGACTGTTACAGAGAGCAGAGGATTGAGACTAGAAAGTAGAAGGACTTTTGCAGAGAACAGATGTTGTAGACTGGGTTGCAGCAGGACCGTTGAGGAAAGCAGAGGTTTTAGACTGGGTTGGAGAAGAATGATACAGAGAGCAGAGTTTGAAAACTGGGGTGCCGAAGGACCTTACAGAGAACAGAGGTTGGAGAATGGGGTGCAGAAGGAGTGTTAAGGAGAGGAGACATTGGAGACTGCGGTGCAGAAGGACTGTTGCATTGAGCAGATGTTGCAGACTGGGGTGAATAAGGACTGTTGGAGAGAGCAGAGGTTGGAGACAGGGGTGCAGAAGGACGGTTGCAAAGAGCAGAGGTTGGAGACTGAGGTTCAGAAAAACAGTTACACAGAGCAGAGGTGGAGTCTGGGGTGCAGAAGGATCGTTTAAGAGAGCAGAAGTTGGAGACTGAGTTGCAGAAAAATCGTTGAAGAGAGCAGAGGTGGAGACTGGGCTGCAGAAGGATCGTTACAGAGAGAAGAGGTGGGAGACTAAGGTGCAGAAAGACTGTTACAGAGAGCACAGGTTGGAGACTGGGGTGCAGAAGAATGTTGCAGAAAGAAGAGGTTGGAGACTGGGGTACAGAAGAACTGTTTCAGAGAGCAGAGGTTGGAGACTGAGATGCAGAAGGATTGTAACACAGAGCAGACGTTGGAAACTGGGGTAAAGAATTATGATACAGAAAGCAGAGGTGTGAGACTGGGGTGCAGAAAGACCGTTACAGAGAGCAGAGGTTGCAGACTGGCGTGTACAAGGACTTTTTCAGAGAGCAGAGTTTGGAGACTCGGGTGCATAAGGCCTGCTACAGAGAGTAGAGGTTACAGACTGGGTTGCAGAAGGACTGTTATAGAGAGCAGAGTTTTGAGGCTGGGTTGAAGAAGGATTTTACATAGAGCAGTGGTTGGTGACTGTGGTGAAGAACGAATGTTACAGAGAGCAGTGATTAGAGACTGGGGTGCAGAAGGATCGTGCAGAGAGCAGAGGATTGAGACTTAGGTGCAGAAGGACTGTATCAGAGAGAAGAGATTGAAGACTGAGTTGCAGCAGGACTGTTACAGAGAGCAGAGTTTGGTGACTGAGGTGCAGAAGGACTGTTACAGAAAGCAGAGGTTGGAAATTGGGGTACAGAGGTACCGTTACAGAGAGCAGAGGTTGGAGACTGCAGTATAGAAAGAATGTAACAGAGAGCAGATGTTTGAGCATATGGTGCAGAAGGACTGTTACAGAGAGCAGAGGTTGGAGACTGGGGTGCAGAAAGATTGTTACAGGGAGCAGAGGTTGGAGACTGGGGTGCAGAAGGACTGTTACAGAGAGCAGAGGTTGAAGACTGGGGTGTAGAATGCCTGTTGCAGAGAGCAGAGGCTGGAGACTTGGGTGAAGAAGAACTATTGCCAAGAGCAGAATTTGAAGAGAGGAGAGTTTGGAGACTGAAGTGCAAAAAAATCATAGCAGAGAACAGCGTTTTAAGACTGAGGTGCAGAAGCACTGTTGCAGAGACCACAGGTTGGAGACTGGGGCGCAGAAGGACTGTTGCAGAGAGAAGTGGTTGGAGACTGGGGTGCAGAAGTCTTGTTATAGAGAACAGACATTGGAGACTGGGGTGCAGAAGGACTGTTAGAAAGGGCACAGTTGGGAGACTAGGTTGCAGAATGATCTTACAGAGAGCAGATGTTGGAGACTGAGGTGTAGAATGATTGTTGCAGAGAGAAGAGTTTGGAGACTGAGGTGCAGAAGGCCTGTTACAGAGAGCAGAGATAGGAGACTGGGGTGCAGAAGGCTTGCTAAAAAGAGCAGAGGTTGAAGACTGGGTTGCAGAAGGACTGTCATAGAAAGCAAATTTAGGAGACTGGGTGGCAGAAGGATCTTACAAAGAGCAAAGTTGAGAGACTGAGGTGCAGGAGGACTGTTACAGAGTGCAGTGGTTGGAGACTGGGGTTCAGATGGATCGTGTAGAGAGAAGAGGTTTCAGACTGAGGTGTAGATCGACTGTTACAGAGAGCAGAGGTTGGAGACTGAGGTGCAGAAGAACTGTTACAGAGAGAAAATTTTGAAGACTGTGTTGCACAAGGATCTTACATAGAGCAGAGTTTGGAGACTGAGGTGCATTAGGACTGTTACAGAGAGCAGAGTTTAAAGTCTGGGGTGCAGAAAGATTGTTGCAGAAAGCAAAATTTTCAGACTGAAGTGCAGAAGAACTTTTGCAGAGAGCAGATGTTGGAGACTGGGGTGCAAAAGGTTCATTGCAGAGAGCAGAAGTTGGAGACTGCAGTACAGAAGGACTGTTGTAGGGAGCAGAGGTTGGAGAATGGGTTGCAGAAGGAATTTTGCAGAGATCAGAGGTTGGAGACTGAGGTTCAGATGGACGGACACAGAAAGGAGAGGTTGGAGACTGGCGTGCAAAAGGACCTCTGCAGACAGCAGAGTTTGTAGACTGCGGTACAGAAGGACTGTTACAGAGATCAGAGTTTGGAGACTGGGAAGCATAAGGAGTGTTGCAGAGTACAGAGCATGGAGACTGGGGTGTAGCAGGACCGTTTCAGAAAGCAGAGTTTGGAGACTGGGGAGTAGAAGGAGTATTGCAGAGTACACAGGTTGGAGACTGGGGTGCAGCAGGACCATTGCAGAAAGCAGAGGTTTGAGACTGGCGTGGAGAAGGAATATTACAGAGAGCAGAGTTTGGAAACTGGGGTCAGAAGAATCTTTCAGACAGAAGAGGTTGGAGACGGGTGCAGAAGGATCGTTGCACAGAGCACAGTATGGACACTGGGGTGCAGAAGGACTGTTGCAGAGAGTAGATGTTGGAAACTGGGGTGCAGAAGGACTCTTGGAGAGAGCAGAGGTCGGAGACAGGGGTGCAGAAGGACGGTTGCAAAGAGCAGAGGTTGGAGACTGAGGTTCAGAAAAACAGTTACACAGAGCAGAGGTGGAGTCTGGGGTGCAGAAAGATCGTTTAAGAGAGCAGAAGTTGGAGACTGAGTTGCAGAAAAATCGTTGAAGAGAGCAGAGGTGGAGACTGGGCTGCAGAAGGATCGTTACAGAGAGAAGAGGTGGGAGACTAAGGTGCAGAAAGACTGTTACAGAGAGCACAGGTTGGAGACTGGGGTGCAGAAGAATGTTGCAGAAAGAAGAGGTTGGAGACTGGGGTACAGAAGAACTGTTTCAGAGAGCAGAGGTTGGAGACTGAGATGCAGAAGGATTGTAACACAGAGCAGACGTTGGAAACTGGGGTAAAGAATTATGATACAGAAAGCAGAGGTGTGAGACTGGGGTGCAGAAAGACCGTTACAGAGAGCAGAGGTTGCAGACTGGCATGCACAAGGACTTTTTCAGAGAGCAGAGTTTGGAGACTCGGGTGCATAAGGCCTGCTACAGAGAGTAGAGGTTACAGACTGGGTTGCAGAAGGACTGTAATAGAGAGCAGAGTTTTGAGGCTGGGTTGAAGAAGGATTTTACATAGAGCAGTGGTTGGTGACTGTGGTGAAGAACGAATGTTACAGAGAGCAGTGATTAGAGACTGGGGTGCAGAAGGATCGTGCAGAGAGCAGAGGTTTGAGACTTAGGTGCAGAAGGACTGTATCAGAGAGAAGAGGTTGAAGACTGAGTTGTAGCAGGACTGTTACAGAGAGCAGAGTTTGGTGACTGAGGTGCAGAAGGACTGTTACAGAAAGCAGAGGTTGGAAATTGGGGTACAGAGGTACCGTTACAGAGAGCAGAGGTTGGAGACTGCAGTATAGAAAGAATGTAACAGAGAGCAGATGTTTGAGCATATGGTGCAGAAGGACTGTTACAGAGAGCAGAGGTTGGAGACTGGGGTGCAGAAAGATTGTTACAGGGAGCAGAGGTTGGAGACTGGGGTGCAGAAGGACTGTTACAGAGAGCAGAGGTTGAAGACTGGGGTGTAGAATGCCTGTTGCAGAGAGCAGAGGCTGGAGACTTGGGTGAAGAAGAACTATTGCCAAGAGCAGAATTTGAAGACTGAGGTGAAGAAGGACTGTTGAGGAGAGGAGACGTTGGAGACTGGGAGGCAGAAAGATCATTTCAGAGAGGAGAGTTTGGAGACTGAGGTGCAAAAAAATCATAGCAGAGAACAGCGTTTTAAGACTGAGGTGCAGAAGCACTGTTGCAGAGACCACAGGTTGGAGACTGGGGCGCAGAAGGACTGTTGCAGAGAGAAGTGGTTGGAGACTGGGGTGCAGAAGTCTTGTTATAGAGAACAGACATTGGAGACTGGGGTGCAGAAGGACTGTTAGAAAGGGCACAGTTGGGAGACTAGGTTGCAGAATGATCTTACAGAGAGCAGATGTTGGAGACTGAGGTGTAGAATGATTGTTGCAGAGAGAAGAGTTTGGAGACTGAGGTGCAGAAGGCCTGTTACAGAGAGCAGAGATAGGAGACTGGGGTGCAGAAGGCTTGCTAAAAAGAGCAGAGGTTGAAGACTGGGTTGCAGAAGGACTGTCATAGAAAGCAAATTTAGGAGACTGGGTGGCAGAAGGATCTTACAAAGAGCAAAGTTGAGAGACTGAGGTGCAGGAGGACTGTTACAGAGTGCAGTGGTTGGAGACTGGGGTTCAGATGGATCGTGTAGAGAGAAGAGGTTTCAGACTGAGGTGTAGATCGACTGTTACAGAGAGCAGAGGTTGGAGACTGAGGTGCAGAAGAACTGTTACAGAGAGAAAATTTTGGAGACTGTGTTGCACAAGGATCTTACATAGAGCAGAGTTTGGAGACTGAGGTGCATTAGGACTGTTACAGAGAGCAGACTTTAAAGTCTGGGGTGCAGAAAGATTGTTGCAGAAAGCAAAATTTTCAGACTGAAGTGCAGAAGAACTTTTGCAGAGAGCAGATGTTGGAGACTGGGGTGCAAAAGGTTCGTTGCAGAGAGCAGAAGTTGGAGACTGCAGTACAGAAGGACTGTTGCAGGGAGCAGAAGTTGGAAAATGGGTTGCAGAAGGAATTTTGCAGAGATCAGAGGTTGGAGACTGAGGTTCAGATGGACGGACACAGAAAGGAGAGGTTGGAGACTGGCGTGCTTAAGGACCTCTGCAGAGAGCAGAGTTTGTAGACTGCGGTACAGAAGGACTGTTACAGAGATCAGAGTTTGGAGACTGGGTAGCATAAGGAGTGTTGCAGAGTACAGAGCATGGAGACTGGGGTGTAGCAGGACCGTTTCAGAAAGCAGAGTTTGGAGACTGGGGAGTAGAAGGAGTATTGCAGAGTACAGAGGTTGGAGACTGGGGTGCAGCAGGACCTTTGCGGAAAGCAGAGGTTTGAGACTGGCGTGGAGAAGGAATATTACAGAGAGCAGAGTTTGGAAACTGGGGTCAGAAGAATCTTTCAGACAGAAGAGGTTGGAGACGGGTGCAGAAGAATCGTTGCACAGAGCACAGTATGGACACTGGGGTGCAGAAGGACTGTTGCAGAGAGTAGATGTTGAAAACTGGGGTGCAGAAGGACTCTTGGAGAGAGCAGAGGTTGAAGACTGAGGTGCAGAAGGACTGTTACAGAGAGCAAAGTTTGGAGACTGCGGTGCAGAATTACTGATACAGAAAGCAGAGTTTGAGACTTGGGTGCAGAAGAACCGTTATAGAGAGTAGAGGTTGGATACTGTAGTACAGAAGGACTGTTGCAGAGAGCAGAGGTTAGAGAATCGGGTGCATAAGGACTGCTAAAGAGAGCAGAGGTTAGAGAATGGGGTGCAGATGTAAGGTTTCAGAGTTCAGAGGTTGAAGACAAAGGTGCAGAAGGAGTGTTACAGAAAGCAAAGGTTGGAATCTGTGGTACAGAATGACTTATACAGAAAGCAGAGGTTTGAGACTGGGGTGCATAAGGACCATTAGAGAGAGCAGAGGTTGGAGACTGCGGTACAAAACAACTGTTACAGAGAGCAGAGGATTGAGACTAGAAAGTATAAGGACTTTTGCAGAGAACAGATGTTGTAGACTGGGTTGCAGCAGGACCGTTGAGGAAAGCAGAGGTTTTAGACTGGGTTGGAGAAGAATGATACAGAGAGCAGAGTTTGAAAGCTGGGGTGCCGAAGGACCTTACAGAGAACAGAGGTTGGAGACTGGGGTGCAGAAGAAGTGTTAAGGAGAGGAGACATTGGAGACTGCGGTGCAGAAGGACTGTTGCATTGAGCAGATGTTGCAGACTGGGGTGCATAAGGACCGTTGGAGAGAGCAGAGGTTGGAGACTGGGGTGAAGAAGGGCTGTTAGAGAGAGCACAGTTTGGAGAATGAGGTGCAGAAGGATCGTAGGAGACAGCAGAGTTTCTGGACTGAGGTGCAGAGGGACTGTTGAAGAGATCAGATGTTGGAGACTTGGGTGCAGAAGGACTGTTTCAGAGAGCAGATGCTGGAGACTGGGATGCAGGAGGATCATTGCGCAGAGAATAGGTTGGACACTAGGGTGCAGAAGGACTGTTACACAGCGCAGAGGTTGAAGACTTAGGTGAAGAAGGACTGTTACAGAGAGCAGATTTGGGAGACAAGGGTGCAGAATTGATACAGATCAGAAGTTGGAGACTGAGGTAAAGAAGAACTGTTACAGAGAGCAGAGGTTGGAGACTCGGGTGCAGAAGGATTATTGCAGAGATCAGAGTTTTCACACTGAGGTACAGAAGAACGGTTGCAGAGAGCAGATGTTGGAGATTGGGGTGCACAAAGACTGTTGCAGCTAGCAGACGTTGGAGACTGGGGTGCTGAGGGATCATTGCAGAGAGCAGAGTATGGAGACTGGGTTGCAGAAGGAACTTATATAGAGCAGAGGTTGGAGACTGAGGTGTAGAAGAACTGTAACAGAGAGTAGCGGTTTGAGACTCAGGTGCAGAAGGACTATTGCAGGGAGCAGAGGTTGTAGACGGAGGTGCAGAAGCCTTGTTAGAGAGAGCAGAGGTTGGAGACTGGGGTCTAAAAGGACTGTAGCAGAGAGCAAAGGTTGGAGACTAAGGTGCAGAGGGACATTTACACAGAGCACAGGTTGGAGACTGGGGTGCAGAAGGACTGATATAGAAAGCAGAGTTTGGAGACTCGGGTGTAGAAGTACCCTAACAGAGAGCAGATGTTGAAGAATGCAGTACAGAAAGACTGTTATAGAGAGCAGAGGTTGGAGACTGGTGTGCAAAAGGACTGTTGCAGAGAGCAGAGGATAAAGACTGGGGTGCAGTAGGACTGTTGCAGAGAGCAGAGGTTGCAGACTGACTTGCAGAAGGACTGTTACAGAGGGAAGAGTTTTGAGACTGTGGGGCAAAACGACAGATACAAAAAGTAGAGGTTGCATACTGGGGTGCATAAGGACCCTTACGGAGAACAGCAGTTTGAGACTGCGGTAGAGAAGGACGGTTACAGAGAGCAGAGGTTGAAGACTGGGATGCAAAATAACTGATGTAGAGACCAGAGGTTGGAGACTGGGTTGCTGAAGGATCGTTGGGGCGAGCAGAGTATGGATACTGGGGTGTAGAAGGACTGTTCCAGAGAGCAGAGTTTGGGGACTAGGGTGTCGAAGGACTGTTTCAGAGAGCAGACTTGGGTGCAGAAGGACTGTTGCATAGAGTAGAGTTTGGAGACTGAGGTACAGAAGGACTGTTAAAGAGAGCAGATTTTGGAGACTGGGGTTCAGAAGGACTGTTGCAGGGAGCAGAGGTTTGAGACTAGGGTGCAGAAAGATCGTTGCAGAGAGCAGAGTTTTTAGACTGGGGTGCAGAAGGACGGTTGCAGAAAGCAGAGTTTGGAGACTGAGATGAAGAAAAACTTTTAAGAGAGCAGTGGTTGGAGACTGGGGTGCAGAAGGACTGATACAGAAAGCTGAGTTCGGAGACTGGTGTGCAGATTGATTCTTGCAGAGAGCAGAGTTTGGAGACTGGGGTGGAGAAGGACTGTTGCAGAGAGCAGATGTTGGAGACTTTGGTGCATAAGGATCATTGTTGTGAGCAGATTATGGAGACAGGGGTGTAGAATGACTGCTGCAGAGAACAGAGTTTGCAGTCTGAGGTGCAGAAGGACCATTGTAGAAAGCAGAGGTTGGAGACTGGGTTTCAGAAAGATTCTAAAGAGAGCAGAGTTTGGACACTGAGGTGCAGAAGGACTGTTGCAGGAGCAGAGGTTGGGGATTGGGGCGCAGAAGTAATTTTGCAGAGAACAGAGGTTGGATTCTGAGGTGCAGAAGAACTTTTACAAAGAGCAGAGGTTGGATACTGGTGTGCAGAATGAGTGACACATAACGCAGAGTTTGGAGACTCGGGTGTAGAAGGACTGTTACAGAGAGAAGAGGTTGGAGACTGCAGTACAGAAAGACTGTTACAGAGAGCAGAGTTTGAAGAGTGGGGTGCAGAGGGATTGTTTCAGAGAGCAGAAGTTGCAGAGTGAGTTGCAGAAGGACTATTACAGAGAGCAGAATTTGGAGACTCTGGTGCAGAAGGACTGATACAGAAAGCAGAGGTAGAAGACTGGGGTGTAGAAGGACTGTTGCAGAGAGCAGAGTTTGAAGACTGGGTTTGAGAAGGACTGTGGCAGACAGCAGATGTTGGAGACTGATGTGCAGAAGGAATGTTGTAGACAGCAGAAATTAGAGACTGGGGTGCATATGGACTATTGCAGAGAGAAGAGGTTGCAGACTGAGTTGCAGAAAGCCTGATACAGACAGCAGAGTTTTGAGAATGTGGTGTAAAAGGACTGATACAGAAAATAGAGGTTGGAGAATGTGGTGCTGAAGGACCCTTACAGAGAACAGAGTTTTGAGACTGCAGTACAGAATGACTGTTACAGAGCACAGAGGTTTTAGACTGGGGTGCAGAATTACTATTGTAGCTATCAGAATTTGAAGACTGGGGTGCAGAAGTACAATTGCAGAAAGCAGAGGTTGGAGACTGGGTTTCAGGAGGATCCTACAGAAAGCAGAGTTTGAACACAAAGGTGCATAAGGACTGTTGCAGAGTGCAGAGCTTGGAGATTGGAGCGCAGTAGGACTGTGGAAGAGAACAGAGGTTGGAGTCTGAGGTACAGAAGGACTGTTACAGAGAGCAGAGTTTGGAGACTGGGGTGCAGAATGACTGATAAATAATGCAGAGTGTGGTGAATCGGGTGAAGAAGGACCGTTACAGAGAGCAGAGGTTAGAGACTGGGTTGGAGAAGAACCCTTACAGAGAACAGAGGTTGAAGACTGCAGTACAGAAGAACTGTTGTTGAGAACAAGGTTGGAGACTCGGGTGCAGATGGACCTTTGCAGAGAGCAGTGGTTGGAGACTGCAGTACAGAAGGACTGTTACAATGAGTAGAGGTTGGAGACTGTGGTGGAGTAGAACTGTTGCAAAGAGCAGAGATTGCAGAGTGAGGTGCAGAAGGACTGTTACAGAGAGCAGAGTTTGGAGACTGTGGTGCAGAAGGACTGATACAAAAAGCATAGGTTGGAGACTGGGGTTAAGAAGGACCCTTACAGAGAACAGAGGTTGAAGACTGCTGTACCGAAGAAGTGATTTTGAAAACAATGTTGGAGACTGGGGTGCAGAGGGACCATTGCAGAGAGCAGAGGTTGGAGACTGTGGTACAGAATGATCTTACAGAGAGCAGAATTTGGAGACTGGGTTGCAGAAAGACTGTTGCAGAATAGACGTTGGAGACTAGGGTGCAGAATGATCCTTGCAGAGAGCAGATCTTGGAGACTGGGGTCTAGAAGGCCTGTTCCAGAGAGCAGAGGTTGGAGACTGGGGTGCAGAAGGACTGTTGCAGAGAGCAGTTTTTGAAGACTGAGGTGCAGAAGGACTGTTTCAGAGAGCAGAGTTTCGAGACTGGTGTGCAGAAGGACTGATACAGAGAGCCGAGGTTGGAGACTGTGGTGCAGATGAAAGTTACAGAGAGCAGAGCTTGGAGAATGCAGTGCAGAAGGACTGATACCGAAAGCACAGGTGGGAGACTGGGGTCAAGAAGGACCGTTACAGAGAGCTGAGTTACGAGACTGCAGTACAGAAGCACTGTTACAGAGAGCAGATGTTGAAGACTGTGGTACAGAAGGGCTGTTGCAGAGAACAGAAGTTGAAGACTGGGGTGCATAAGGACCGTTGCTGAGAGCAGAGGTTGGAGACTGATGTGCAGAAGGATTGTTACAGAGAGTAGAGTTTCGAGACTTAAGTGCAGAAGGATCTTTCAGAGAGCTGAGGTTGGGGACTGGGGTACAGAAGCACTGTTGCAGAGAGCAGAGTTTGAAGACTTGGATCGTTGCAGAGAGAAGAGGTTGGAGTCTGTGGTTTAGAAGGATCGTTGCAGAGAGCAGAGGTTGGAGACTGAGGTGCACAAGGACTGTTACAGAGAGCAGATTGCGGAGACTGGGGTGCAAGACTGATACAGAAATCAGATGTTGGAGCCTGGGGTGCAGAATGATTGTTGCAGACAGCAGGGGTTGAAGACTGGGTTGCAGAAGGACTGTTGCAGAGAGAAGAATTTGGAGACTTAGGTGCAGAAAGACTGTTACAGATACCAGATGTTGGAGACTGGGATGCAGAGGGACTGTTGCAGAGAACAGAGGTTAAAGACTGGGGTGCAGAAGGATCGTGAAAGAGAGCAGAGTTTTCAGACTGAGGTGCAGAAGGACAAATGCAGAGAGCCGATGTTGAAGACTGGCGTTCAGAAAGACTGTTGCAGAGAGGAGAGGTTGGACACTTGGGTTCAGAAGGATCGTACCAGAGAGCAGAGGTTGTAGACTGGGGTGCAGAAGGCCTGTTACAGAAAGTAGATTTTGGCGAAGGGATCTAGTAGGACTGTTACAGAGAGCAGAGTTTGGGGATTGGATTGCAGAAGGATCTTACAGACAGCAAATATTGCAGACTGAGGTGCAAAAGGACTTTTACAGAGAGTAAAGGTTAAAGACTGAGGTGCAGAAAGACCAATGCAGAGAGCAGAATTTGGAGACTGAGGTGCAGAAGAACTGTTGAAGAGCAGAGGTTGGAGACTTGGGTGTAGAAGGACTGTTGCAGAGAGCAGAGGTTGTAGATTGGGGCGCAGAAGGACTGTAGCAAAGAGCAGAATTTCAAGACTTAAGTTCATAAGTGCTTTTACAGAGAGCCGAGGGTGGAGACTTGAGTTCAGAAAGACTGATACAGAAAGCAGAGGTTTGAGTCTGGGGTGGTAGAGAACACTTACAGAGAGCACAGGTTGGAGACTGCAGTACAGAAGGACTGTTACACAGAGCAGAAGTTTGAGAGTGAGGTGCAGAAGAAGAACAGTTACAGAGAGCACAGTTTTGAGACTGGGGTGAAGAAGAAATGTTGCAGAGAGCATAGTTTGGAGACTGGGGTGCAGAAGGACTTTTGAAGAGAGCAGAGGTTGGAGCCTGAGGTGCAGAAGGACAGTTGCAGAGAGCAGAGTTCGGAGAATGTGGAACAGAAGGACTGTTATAGAGAGTAGAGGTTATAGACTGGGGTGCAGAAAAAAATGTCACAGAGAGTAGAGTTTGAAAATTGGGTTGCAGAAGAAACTTACAGAGACCAGATGTTGTAGACTGTGGTGCAGAAGGACTGATGCAGAGAGCAGACGTTGGAGACTGGGGTGCAGAAGAATCATTGCAGAGAGTAGAGGTTGGAGACTTGGGTGTAGAAAAACTGTTGCAGAGAGCAGAGGTCTGAAACTGGGGTGCAGAAGGACTTTTGAAGAAAGCAGACGTTGGAGACTGAGGTGCAGAAGGACTGTTACAGAGAGCAGAGGTTGAAAACTTGGGTGCAGAGGAACTGATACAGAAAGCAGACTGTGGAGACTGGGGTGCAGAAGGACCTTTACAATGAGCAGAGGTTGGAGACTGGGGTGCAGAATGACTTTTGAAAAGAGCAGAGGTTGGAGACTGGTTTGGAGAAGGAATGTTGTAGAGAGCAGATGTTGGAGACTGAGGTGCAGAAGGACTGTTACAGAGAGCAGAGGTTGAAGCCTGGGGTGCAGAAGGACTGATACAGAAAGCAGAGTTTGGAGACTGGGTTGCAGAAGGACCGTTAAAGTGAGTAGAGTTTGGAAACTGCAATACAGAAGGACTGTTTCAGAGAGTAGAGGTTGGAGACTAGGGTGGAGAAGGACTGTTGGAGAGATCAGATGTTGGAGACTTGGGTGCAGAAGGACTGTTGCAGAGAGGAGGTTGGAAACTGGGGTGCAGAAAAACTGTTGCAAGCAGGACAGGTTCGAGATTGGGGTGCAGAGACTGTTGCACAGAGCAGATGTTGGAGACTGGGGTGGAGAAAGACTTATGCAGAGAGAAGAATTTGGAGACTGAGGTGCAGAAGGACTGTTACAGAGAGCAGAGGTTAGAGACTTGAGTGCAGAATGACTGATACAGAAAGTAGAGTTTGGAGACTGCGGTGCAGAGGTACCGTTACAAAGAGTAGAGGTTGGAGACTGGGGTGCAGAATAACTGTTGTAGAGAACAGAGGTTGGAGACTGGGGAGCAGAAGGACCATTGCAGAATGATTGTTCCAGAGAGCAAAGATTGTAGACTGGGGTGCAGAACGCCTGTTACAGATTGCAGAATTTGGATAAGGGGTGCAGTAGGACTGTTACAGAGAGCAGAGTTTGGAGATTGGGTTGCAGAAGGATCTTACACACAGCAGAGGTTGGAGACTGAGGTGCAGAAAGACTGTTACAGAGAGTAGAGTTTGGAGACTGAGGTGCAGAAAGACAATTTCAGAGAGCAGAATTTGGAGACAGAGGTACAGAAGGACTGTTGAAGAACAGAGGTTGGAGACTTGGGTGTAGAAGGACTGTTGCAGAGAGCAGAGGTTGTAGATTGGGGTGCAGAAGGACTGTTGCAGAGAGCAGAATTTGAAGACTGAGGTTCATAAGGACTGTTACAGAGAGCAGAGTTTTGAGACTTGAGTGCAGAACGACTGATACAGAAAGCAGACGTTAGAGTCTGGGGTGCAAGAGGACATTTACGGAGAGCAGAGGTTGGAGACTAAACAGAGCAGAGGTTGGAGAGTGGGGTGCAGAAGGACAGTTACAAAGAGCATAGTTTTGAGACTGGGGTGAAGAAGAAATGTTGCAGCGAGCAGAGGTTGGAGACTAGAGTGCAGAAGGTCTCTTGCAGTGAGCAGATTTTAGAGACTGGGGTGAAGAAGGACCCTTATAGAGAACAGAGGTTGGATACTGCGGTACAGGAGGACTGTTACTGGGATCAGAGGTTGGAGACTGGGGTGCACAATAACTTTTGTAGAGAACAGAGTTTAGAGAGTTCGGTAAAGGTCGACAATTGCAGATAGCAGAGGTTGGAGACTGGGTTTCAGAAGGATCCTACAGAAAGTAGAGTTTGACCACTGAGGTGCAGAAAAACTGTTGCAGACAGCAGAGATTGAAGATTGGGGCGCAGTAGGACTGTTGCAGAAAGCAGAGGTTGGAGTCTGAGGTGCAGTAGGACTGTTAAAAAGAGCAGAGTTTAGAGACTGGTGTGCAGAAGAACTGTTACAAAGAGCAGAGGTAGAAGCCTGGGGTGCAGAACGACAGATACAGAAAGCAGAGAATGGAGACTGGGGTGCAGAAGGACCGTTACAGAGAATAGAGGTTGGAGACTGCGGAATAGAAGGACTGTTAAATTGAGCAGAGTTTGGAGACAGGTGTGCAAAAGTATCGTTACAGAGAGCAGAGGGTGGAGACTGGGGGTGCCAAAGGACTGTTTCAGAGAGCAGAGGTTGGAGACTTGGGTCCAGAAGGACTGATACAGAGAGAAGAGTGTGGAGACTGGGTTCAGAAGTACTGTTACAGAAAGCAGAGATTGGGGACTGGTTTACAGAAGAATATTACTGAGAGCAGATGTTGGAGACTGAGGTCCAGAAGGAATGTTACAGAGAGTAGATGTTGAAGACTGTGGTGCAGAAAGACGTTTGCAGAGAGCAGAGGTTGGAGACTGAGGTGCAGAAGGACTGTTGATGAGTGCAGAGTTTGGAGAATTGGGTGTAGAAGAATTGTTACAGAGTGCAGATGGACAGTTGCAGAGAGTAGAGGTTTGAGATTGGGGTGCAGAAGGACTGTTGCAGAGAGCAGAGGTTGGAAACTGGGGTGAAAAAGGACTGTTGCAGAGAGTAGAGATTGGAGATTGGGGTGCCGAAGGACTGATGCAGAGAGCAGATTTTGAAGAATGAAGTGCAGAAGTACTGTTACGGAGAGCAGAGGTTGGAGACTAGGGTGCAGAAGGACTTATACAGAAAGCAGAGGTTGGAGACTGGAGTGCAGAAGGACTGTTGCAAAGAGCAAAGGTTGGAGACTGGGGTGGAGAAGGAATGTTGTAGAGAGCAGATGTAGGAGACTGGGGTGCAGAAAGACTGTTGCAGAGAGAAGTGTTTGGAGATTGGGGTGCAGTAGAACTATTGCAGAGAGCAGAGGTTGCAGACTGAGGTGCAGAAGGACTGTTAAGAGAGAAGAGTTTTGAGACTGGGATGCAGAAGGCCTGTTAAAGAGAGCAGAGTTTGAAAAATGGGGTGCAGAAGGACTGTTATAGAGAGAAGAGTTAGGAGTCTGGGTGGCAGAAGGATCTTCCAGAGAGCAGAGTTTGGAGACTGAGGTGCAGAAGGACTGTTTCAGAGAGCAGTGGTTGAAGACTGGGGTCAGAAGGATCGTGCAGAGAGCAGAGGTTTCACACTGAGATGTATAAGGACTGTTACAGAGAACAGAGGTTGGAGACTGAGGTGCAGAAGGAATGTTACAGGGAGCAGATTTTAAAGACTGTGTTGCAGAAGGATCTTACATAGAGCAGAGTTTGGAGATTGAGGTGCAAAGGATTGTTGCAGAGAGCAGATTTTTCAGACTAAGATGCAGAAGGACTGTTGCAGAGAGCAGATGTTGTAGACTGGGGTGCAAAAGGACCGCTACATAGAGAAAAGGTTGGAAACTGGCTTGCAGAAGGCCTGTTACAGAGAGCAGAGTTTTGAGACTGTTTTGCAGAAGGACTGTTACAGAGAGCAGAGTTTTGAGTCTTGGTTTCAGAAGGATTTTACAGAGAGCAGAGGTTGGAGACTGAGGTGCAGAAAAACTGTTGCAGAGAGCAGAGTTTGGAGAATAGGTTACCGAAGGACTGTTGCAGAGAGTAGATATTGGAGACTGTTGTTCAGAAGGACTGTTTCAAAGAGCAGATGTTGGAGAATGGGGTGCAGAATGACTGTAACAGAGAGCAGAGGTTGGAGACTGTTGTGAAGAAGGACTGAGAAAGAAAGCAGAGTTTGGAGCCTGGGGTGCAGAATTACTGTTGAAGAGATCAGATGTTGGTAACTAGGGTGCAGACGGACTATTGCAGAGAGCAGAGGTTAAAGACTGGGGTGCAGAAGGACTGTTGCAGAGAGCAGAGTTTAGAGACTGAGGTGCAAAATGACTGTTATATAGAGAAGAGGTTTGAGACTGTGCTGCCGAAGGACTGTTACAGAAAGCAGAGTTTGGAGACTGGGTTCCTGAAGAATCTTACAGTGAGCAGAGGTTGGAGACTGAGGTTCAGTTGGACTGTTACAGAGAGTAGTGGTTGGCGACTGGGGTGCAGAAGGATCTTGGAGAGCAGAGGTTTCAGACTGAGATGCAGAAACACTGTTACAGAGAGCAGATTTTGGAGGCTGAGTTGTAGAAGGACTGTTACAGAGAGCAGAGTTAGGAGACTCAGGTTCAGAAGGACTTTTACAGAAAGCAGAGGTTGGAAATAGGGGTGCAGAAGGACCGTTACAGAGAGCAAAGTTTGTAGACTGCGGTATAGAAGGACTGTTACATAGAGCAGATATTGGAGACTGGGGTCCAGAAGGACTGTTAAGGAGAGCACAGGTTGCAGACTGAGCTGCAGAAAGATCTTGGAGAGCAGAGGATTCAGACTGAGGTGCAGAAGGACTGTTAGAGAGAGCAGAGGTTAGAGACTGAGGTGTAGAAAGACTGTTACAGAGAGCAGAGGTTGAAGACTGGGGTTCAGAAAGACTGATACAGAAAGAAGAGGTTGGAGACAAGGGTGCAGAAGGACCTTTACAGAGAGCTGAGGTTGGAGACTGCGTTACTTAAGGACTGTTACAGAGAGCAGATATTGGAGACTGGGGAGCAGAAGGACTGTGACAGAAGACAGATGATGGAGACTGGGGTGCCCCAGGACACTTGCATAAAGCAGAGGTTGGAGCCTGGGGTGGAGAAGGAATGTTAGAGAGAGCAGAGTTTGGACACTGGAGTGCAAAAAGATCTTACAGAGATCAGAGGTTGGAGACTCTGGTGCAGAAGGACTGTTGCAGAGATCAGACATTGAAGACTGGGGTCCAGAAGCATCATTGCAGAGAGGAGAGTTTGTAGACTGTGGTTCAGAAGGACTGTTGCAGAGAGCAGAGGTTGAAGACTGGGATGCAGATGGTTCTTACAGAGAGAAGAGGTTGGAGACTCTGGTGCAAAAGGACTGTTGCAGAGAGCAGAGGTTGGAGACTGGTGTTGAGAAGAATCGTTGCAGAGAAAAAAGGATGGAGACTGGGGTGCAGAAGGCCTGTTACAGTGAGCCGAGGTTTGGAGACTGGGTTTCAGAGGTACTGTTACAGAGATCAGAGGTTGGAGACTGTTGTGAAGAAGGACTGAGACAGAGTGCAGAGTTTAAAAACTTGGTTGCAGAAAGATCTTACAGAGAGCAGAGTTTGGAGACTGAGGTGCAGGAAGACTGTTACAGAGAGTAGTGGTTGGAGACTGGGGTGCAGAAGGATCGTGCAGAGACCAGAGGTTTCATACTGAGGTGCAGAAGGACTTTTACACAGAGCAGAGGTTGGATACTGAGGTGCAGAAAGACTGTTACAGAGAGCACATGTTGGAGACTGAGGTGCAGAAGGACTGTTACAGAGAGCAGAGTTTGGAGACTGAGGTGCAGATGGACTGCTACAGATCAGAGGTTGCAAATTGGGGTGCAGAAAGACCAATACCGAGAGCAGAGTTTGGAAACTGCGGTATAGAATGACTGTAACAGAGAGCAGATTTTTAAAACTGAGGTGCAGAAGGCCTATTACAGAGTGCAGAGTTTGGAGACTGGGGTGTAGAAAGACTCTTGCCAAGAGCAGAGGTTGGAGACTGGGGTGGAGAAGAATCATTGAAGAGAGAAAAGTTTGGAGACTGGAGTTCAGAAGGCCTGTTACAGATAGCAGAGTTTCAAGACTAGGTTGCAGAATTCTTGTTATAGAAAGCAGATGTTGAAAACTGTTGTGAAGAAGGACTGTTACAGAGAGCAGAGTTTGGAGACTGGGTTGCAGAAGGGTGTTACAGAGAACAGAGTTAGGAGACTCAGGTGCAGAAGGACTGTTACAGAGATCAGAGTTAGGAGACTGGGGTAGTCAAGGGTCTTACAAAGAGCAGATTTTTGAGACTGTGGTGCAGAAGGACTGTTACAGAGAGCAGAGGTTGGAGACTGAGCTGTAGAAGGACTGTTATAGAGAGCAGAGTTAGGAGACTGGGGTGCAGAAGCTTCGTTGCAGACAGCAGAGTTTTAAGACTCAGGTGAAGAAGGACTGTTGCTGAGAGCAGAGGCTGGAGACTGGGGAATAGAAAAACTGTTACAGAAAGCAGTGGTTGGAAATTGGGGTGTAGGAGGACCGTTAAAAGAGAAGATTTTGGAGTCTGTGGTACATAATATCTGTTACAGAGAGCAGATCTCGGAGACTGGGGAGCAGAAAGACTGTTGCAGAGGACAGAGGTTGGAGACTGTGGTGGAGAAGAAATGTTACAGAGAGCAGAGTTAGGAAACTGGAGTGCAGAAGGATCTTACACCTAGCAGAGGTTGGAGACTTTGGTGCACACGGACTGTTGCAGAGAACAGACATTGGAGACTGGGGTCCAGAAGAATCCTTGCAGAGAGCAGAGTTTGGAGACTTGGGTGCAGAAGGACTGTTGCAGAGAGCAGATGTTAGAGACTGGGGTGCAGAAGGACTGTTTAAGAGAGCAGATGTTAGAGACTGGGGTGCAGATGAACTGTTACAGAGAGCAGAGGTTGGAGACTGAGGTGCAGAAGGACAGACACACAGAACAGAGTTTGGAGACTGGTGTTCAGAAAGACTGTTACAGAGAGCAGAGTTTGGAGACTGTGGTGAAGAAGGACTGTTACAAAAGCGGAGGTTGGAAATTGGGGTGTAGAACGACCGTTACAGAGAGGAGAGTTTGGAGACTGCGGTACAGAATGACTCTTACAGAGAGCAGATCTCGGAGACTGGAGAGCAGAAGGACTGTTGCAGAGGACAGAGGTTGGAGACTGCGGTGGAGAAGAAATGTTACAGAGAGCAGATTTTGGAAACTGGAATGCAAAAGTATCTTACACATAGCAGAGGTTGGAGACTATGGTGCACAAGGATTGTTGCAGAGAGCAGACGTTGGAGACTGGGGTTCAGAAGGATCGTCGCAGAGAGCAGAGTTTGAAGACTGGGTTGCAGAAGGACTGTTGCAGAGAGAAGATGTTGATAACTGGGGTGCAGAAGGACTGTTGCAGAGTGCATATTTTAGAGACTGGGGTGCTGATGGACTGTTACAGAGAGCAAAGTTTGGAGACTGAGGTGCAGAAGGACAGATACAGAAAGCAGAATTTGGAGACTGTTGTGCAGAAGGACTGTT
This sequence comes from Ictidomys tridecemlineatus, assembly GCF_052094955.1. Taxonomy (NCBI): domain Eukaryota; kingdom Metazoa; phylum Chordata; class Mammalia; order Rodentia; family Sciuridae; genus Ictidomys; species Ictidomys tridecemlineatus. The sequence goes on along the minus strand of NW_027521606.1, from coordinate 28,688 downwards.
ACAGAGAGCAGAGGATGGAGACTGGGGTTCAGATGGATCTTACAGAGAGCAGAGTTTGGAGACTGAGGTGCAAAAGTACTGTTGCAGAGAGCAGATGTTGGAGACTGGGTTGCAGAAGGATCGTGGAGAGCAGAGGTTTCAGACTCAGGTGCAGAAGTACTGTTACAGAGAGTAGAGGTTGGAGACTGAGTTGTAGAATGACTGTTACGAAGAGCAGAGTTTGGAGACTTAGGTGCCAAAGGACTGTTACAGAAAGCAGAGGTTGGAAATTGGGGTACAGAAGGACCGTTACAGAGACCAGAGTTTGGAGACTGCGGTATAGAAGGACTGTTAAAGAGAGCAGAGGTGGGTCACTTGGGTGCAGAAAGACTGTTAGAGAAAGTACAGGTTGGAGACTGAGGTTCAGAAAGATAGATACAGAGAGCAGAGGTTGGAGACTGTGGTTTAGAAGGACTGATACAGAAAGCAGTATTTGGAGACTTGGATGCTGAAGGATCTTACAGAGAGCAGATTTTGGAGACTGCAGTACAGAAGGACTGTTACAGAGAGCAGATATTGGAGCCTCATGTTCAGAAGGATCATGCAGAGACCAGAGGTTTCAGACTGAGGTGCAGAAGGACTGTTACAGAGAGCAGAGGTTGGAGACTGAGGTGTGGAAGGACTTTTACAGAGAGCAGAGTTTGGAGACTCAGGTGCAGAAGGACTGTTACAGGAAGCAGTGTTTGGAAATTGGGGTGCAGAAGGACCATTACAGAGAGCAGAGGTTGGAGACTGCGGTTTAGAAGGACTGATACAGAAAGCAGTATTTGGAGACTGGGTTGCTGAAGGATCTTACAGAGATCAGATTTTGGAGACTGCAGTACAGAAGGACTGTTACAGAGAGCAGATATTGGAGACTGGGGTTCAGAAGAATCGTGCAGAGACCAGACGTTTCAGACTGAAGTGCAGAAGGACTGTTACAGAGAGCAGAGGTTGGAGACTGAGGTGTAGAAGGACTTTTACAGAGAGCAGAGTTTGGAGACTCAGGTGCAGAAGGACTGTTACAGGAAGCAGTGTTTGGAAATTGGGGTGCAGAAGGACCGTTACAGAGAGCAGAGTTTGGAGACTGCGGTATAGGAATGTTACCGAGAGCAGAGGTTAGATTCTGGGGTGCAGAACGAGTCTTACATAGAGCACAGGTTGGAGACTGAGGTGCAGAAGGATCGATAGAGAACAGAAGTTGAAGACTGGAGTTTAGACAGACTGATATAGAAAGCAGAGTTTGGAGAGTGGGCTGTAGAAGGACCGTTATGGAGAGCAGAGGTTGGAGACAGCGGTACAGAAGGACTCTTACAGAGATCAGAGTTTGGAGACTGGGTTAGTCAAGGATCTTACAGAGAGAAAATTTTTGAGACTGAGGTGCAGAAGGACTGTTACAGAGAGCAGAGGTTGGAGACTGAGTTGTAGAAGGACTGTTATAGAGAGCAGAGTTAGGAGACTGGGGTGCAGAAGGTTCGTTGCAGACAGCAGAGTTTTAAGACTCAGGTGAAGAAGGACTGTTGCTGTGTGCAGAGGCTAGAGACTTGGGATTATAAGGACTGTTACAGAGTGCAGAGTTTGATGACTGAGGTGCAGAAGGACTGTTACAGAAAGCAGAGGTTGGAAATTGGGGTGTAGAAGGACCGTTACATAGAGAAGAGTTTAGAGTCTGTGGTACAGAATATCTGTAACAGAGAGCAGATCTCGGAGACTGGGGAGCAGAAGGACTGTTGTAGAGGACAGAGGTTGGAGACTGTGGTGGAGAAGGAATGTTACAGAGAGCAGAGTTTGGAAACTGGAGTGCAGAAGGATCTTACACCTAGCAGAGGTTGGAGACTTTGGTGCACACGGACTGTTGCAGAGAACAGACGTTGAAGACTGGGGTCCAGAAGGATCGTTGCAGCGAGCAGAGTTTGGAGACTTGGGTGCAGAAGGACTGTTGCAGAGAGCAGATGTTAGAGACTGGGGTGTAGAAGGACTGTTTCAGAGAGATTTTAGAGACTGGGGTGCAGATGAACTGTTACAGAGAGCAGAGTTTGGAGACTGAGGTGCAGAAGGACAGATATACAGAGCAGAGTTTGGAGACTGGTGTTCAGAAGGACTGTTACAGTGAGCAGAGTTTGGAGACTGAGGTGCAGAAGGACTGTTACAGAAAGCGGAGGTAGGAAATTGGGGTGTAGAAGGACCGTTACAGAGAGAAGAGTTTGGAGACTGCGGTACAGAATGACTCTTACAGAGAGCAGATCTCGAAGACTGGAGAGCAGAAGGACTGTTGCAGAGGACAGAGGTTGGAGACTGCGGTGGAGAAGAAATGTTACAGAGAACAGAGTTTGGAAACTGGAGTGCAGAAGTATCTTACACATAGCAGAGGTTGGAGACTATGGTGCACAAGGATTGTTGCAGAGAGCAGACGTTGGAGACTGGGTTCCAGAAGGATCGTTGCAGAGAGCAGAGTTTGGAGACTGGGGTGCAGAAGGACTGTTGCAGAGAGCAGATGTTGATGACAGGGGTGCAGAAGGACTGTTGCAGAGAGCATATTTTAGAGACTGGGGTGCTGATGGACTGTTACAGAGAGCAGAGATTGGAGACTGAGGTGTAGAAGGACAGATACAGAAAGCAGAATTTGGAGACTGTTGTGCAGAAGGACTGTTACAGAGAGCAGAGGATGGAGACTGGGGTTCAGATGGATCTTACAGAGAGCAGAGTTTGGAGACTGAGGTGCAAAAGTACTGTTGCAGAGAGCAGATGTTGGAGACTGGGTTGCAGAAGGATCGTGGAGAGCAGAGGTTTCAGACTCAGGTGCAGAAGTACTGTTACAGAGAGTAGAGGTTGGAGACTGAGTTGTAGAATGACTGTTACGAAGAGCAGAGTTTGGAGACTTAGGTGCCAAAGGACTGTTACAGAAAGCAGAGGTTGGAAATTGGGGTGCAGAAGGACCGTTACAGAGACCAGAGTTTGGAGACTGCGGTATAGAAGGACTGTTAAAGAGAGCAGAGGTGGGTCACTTGGGTGCAGAAAGACTGTTAGAGAAAGTACAGGTTGGAGACTGAGGTTCAGAAAGATAGATACAGAGAGCAGAGGTTGGAGACTGTGGTTTAAAAGGACTGATACAGAAAGCAGTATTTGGAGACTTGGTTGCTGAAGGATCTTACAGAGTGCAGATTTTGGAGACTGCAGTACAGAAGGACTGTTACAGAGAGCAGATATTGGAGCCTCATGTTCAGAAGGATCATGCAGAGACCAGAGATTTCAGACTGAGGTGCAGAAGGACTGTTACAGAGAGCAGAGGTTGGAGACTGAGGTGTAGAAGGACTTTTACACAGAGCAGAGTTTGGAGACTAAGGTGCAGAAAGACTGTTACAGAAAGCAGTGTTTGGAAATTGGGGTTCAGAAGGACTGTTACAGAGAGCAGAGGTTTGAGATTGCGGTATAGGAATATTACCGAGAGCAGAGGTTAGACTCTGGGGTGCAGAACGACTCTTACATAGAGCACAGGTTGGAGACTGATGTGCAGAACGATCGATAGAGAACAGAAGTTGAAGACTGGGGTTCAGACAGACTGATACCGAAAGCAGAGTTTGGAGACTGGGGTGTAGAAGGACCGTTATAAGGAGCAGAGGTTGGAGACTGTGGTACAGAAGGACTGTTACAGAGAGCAGATTTAGGAGACTGGGGAGCAGAAGGACTGTTGCAAAGGACAAAGGTTTGAGACTCGGGTGGAAGAGAAATGTTACAGAGAACAGAGTTTGGAGATTGGTCTTCAGAAGGATGTTACACAGAGAAGAGGTTGGAGACTGAAGTGCAGAAGGACTGTTAAAGAGAGTAGAGTTTGGAGACTGAGGTGCAGAATTACCCTTGCTGCGAACAGAGTTTGGAGACTGAGGTGCAGGAGAAATGCTACAGAAAGCAGAGTTTGGAGACTGGGGTGCAGAAGAACTTTTGTAGAGAGTATAGGTTGGAGACTGGGGTGCAGAAGGACTGTTGCAGAGATCAGAGTTTTGAGACTGGGGTGCAGAAGGATTGTTGCAGAGAGCAGACGTTGGATACTGGGGTTAAGAAAGATCATTGCAGAGAGCAGAGTTTTGAGACTGGTGTGCAGAAAGACTGTTAGAGAGAGTAGAGTTTGGAGACTGGGTTTTAGAAGGATGCTACAGAGAGCAGAGGTTGGAGACTGAAGTGCAGAAGGACTGTTAAAGAGAGTAGAGTTTGGAGACTGATGTGCAGAAGTACCTTTGCAGAGAACAGAGTTTGGAGACTGAGGTGCAAAAAAAATGCTTCAGAGAGCAGAGGTTGAAGACTGTGGTGTAGAAGAACTATTGCAGAGAGCAGAGGTTTGAGACTGGGTTGCAGAAGGACTGTTGCAGAGAGCAGATGTTTGAGACTGCGGTGCAGAACAACTGTTGCAGAAAGCAGAGTTTGGAGACTGTGGTGCAGAAGGACTGTTGCAGAGAGCAGAGGTTGGAGACTGAGGTGCAGAAGTCCTGTTACATAAAGCAGAGGTTGGAGACTGAGGTGCAGAAGTCCTGTTACATAGAGCAGAGGTTGGAGACTGTGGTGCAGAGGGATCGTTGCAAGGAGCAGAGCTTAGAGACAGGGGTGCAGAAGGATCTTACAGAGAGCAGAATTAGAGACTGAGATGCAGAAGGACTGTTGTAGAGAGCAGAGTTTGGAGACTGGTTTACTGAAGGATCTAACAGAGAGTAGAGGTTGGAGACTGAGGTGCAGAAAGACTGTTACAGAGAGCAGAGGTTGGAGACAGAGTTATAGAAGGACTGTTACAGAGAGCAGAGTTAGGAGACTCAGGTGCAGAAAGACTGGTATAGGGTGTAGAGTTTGGAAATTGGGCTGCAGAAGGACCGTTAAAGAGAGCAGAGTTTGTAGACTGCGGTATAGAAAAACAGTTACAGAAAGCAGAGGTTGGAGGCTGGCGTGTAGAAGAAATGATACAGAGAGCACAGGTTGGAGACAAAGGTACAGAACGATATATACAGAGAGCAAAGGTGTGACGCTGGGGTTCAGAAAAACTGATACATAAAGCAGAGTTTGGACACTGGGGTGAAGAAAGACCGTTATGGAGAGCAGATGTTGGAGACTGCGGTACAGAAGGACTGTTTCAGAGAGCAGACGTTGGAGACTGGGCAGAAGAAGGACTGTTGCAGAGGACATAGGTTGGAGACTTGGGTGCTGCTTTACACTTGCAGAATGCAGAGTTTAAAAACTGGGGTGGAGAATGAATGTTACAGAGAGCAGAGTTTGGAAACTGGAGTGCAGACAGATCTTACAGAGTGCGCAGGTTGGAGACTGTGTGGTGCAGAAGGAATGTTGCAGAGAGCAGATGATGGCGACTCGGGTCCAGAAGGATCATTGCAGAGAGCAGAGGCTGGAGACTGGGGTGCAGAAGGACTTTTGCAGAGAGCAGAGGTTGGAGACAGGACTGCAGAAGAACTGTTAGAGAGAGCATAGGTTGGAGACTGAGGTGCAGAAGAAATGTTACAGAGAGCAGAGTTTGGAGACTGGGATGCAGAAGGACTGTTACAGAGAGCAGAGGTTGGAGACTGGGGTTCAGATGTATCTTACAGAGAGCAGAGTTTTAAGACTGGGGTGCAAAAGGACTGTTGCAGAGAGCAGTGGTTAGAGACTGTGGTGGAGAAGAATCGATGTAGAGAGAAGAGGTTGGAGACTGGGGTGAAGATGGCCTGTTACATAGAGCAGAGGTTGAACTGGCTTGTAGAAGTCCTGTTACAGAGAGCAGAGTTTGGAGGCTGTTGTGTAGAAGGACTGTTACAGAGTGCAGATTTTAAAGACTGGGTTCTAGAAGGATCTTACAGAGAGCAGAGTTTGGAGAATGAGGTGCAGAAGGACTGTTACAGAGAGCAGATGTTGGAGACTGAGGTTAAGAAAGACTGTTACAGAGAGCAGTGTTTGGAGACTGGGTTACTGAAGGATCTTAAAGAGAGCCGAGGTTGGAGACTGAGTTGCAGGCGGACTGTTACAGAGAGCAGTGGTTGGAGACTGGGGTGCAAAAGTATCCTGCAGAGAGCAGAGGTTTCAGACGGAGGTGTAGAAAGAATTTTACAGAGAACAGAGGTTGGTGACTTAGGTTTAAAAGGACTGTTACAGAGAGCAGAGTTTGGAGACTCAGGTGCAGAAGGACTGTTACAGGAAGCAGAGTTTGTAAATTGGGGTTCAGAAGGACCGTTACAGAGAGCAGAGGTTGGAGACTGTGGTATAGGACTGTTACCGAGAGCAGAGGTTGGAGACTAGGGTGCAGAAGGACTCTTACATAGAGCACAGGTTGGAGACTGAGGTGCAGAAAGATAGATACAGAGAACAGAGTTTGGAGACTGGTGTTCAGACAGACTGATACATAAAGTAGAGGTTTGAGACTGATGTGTAGAAGGACTTTTATAAAGAGAAGAGTTTGGAGAATGCGGTACAGAAGGACTGTTACAGAGAGCAGATGTCGGAAACTGGGGAGCAGAAGAACTGTTGCAGAGGACAGAGGTTAGAGACTTGGGTGTAGAAGGAATGTTACCGAAAGCAAAGTTTAAAAAATGGAGTGCAGTAGGATCTTACAGAGAGCAGAATTTGGAGACTGTGGTGCAGAAGGACTGTTACAGAGAGCAGATATTGGAAACTGGGGTGCAGAAGAACTGTTGCAGATAGCAGATTTTAGAGACTGGGGAGCAGAAGGACTGTTAGAGAGAGCAGAAGTAGAAGACTGGGGTACAGAAGGAATGTTACAAAGAGCACAGGTTGGAGACTGCAGTACAAAAGGATTGTTACAGAGAGCAGATGTTGGAGACTGGGGAGCAGAATGACTGTTGCAGAGGACAGATGTTGGAGACTGGGGTGCCACAGGACACTTGCAGAAAGCAGAGGTTAAAGACTGGGGTGGAGAAGGAATATTACAGAGAGCAGAGTTTGGAAACTGGAGTGCAGGAGGATCTTACAGAGAGCAGATGTTGGAGACTGTGGTGCAAGAGGGCTGTTGAAGTGAGCAGAGTTTGGAGACTGGGGTGCAGAATGACTGTTGAAGAGAGAAGATGTTGGAGACTGGGATTCAGAAAGACTGTTGCAGAGAGCAGAGGTTGGAGACTGAGGTGCAAGAGGATTGGTGCAGAGAGCAGAGGTTGGAGACTGGTCTTTAGAAGGACTGTTACAGAGAGTAGACTTTGGAGAGTGGGTTGGAAAAGGATCCTACAGAGAGCAGAGGTTGGAGAATGAGGTGCAGAAAGACTGTTACAGAGAGTAGAGGTTTGAGATTGAGGTGCAGAAGGAACGTTTCAGAATACAGAGCTTGGAGACTGAGGTGCAGAAGAATTGTTAAAGACAGCAGAGTTTGGAGACTGGGGTGCAGAAGGACAGTTGCAGAGAGCAGAGGTTGGAGACTGGGGTGCAGAAGGACCTTTGTAGAGAGTAGACTTTTGAGACTGGGGTGCAGAAGGACTGTTCCAGAGAGCAGAGGTTGGAGACTGAGGTGCAAAAAGAGTCCTACAGAAAGCAGAGGTTGAAAACTGTGGTGCAGAAAAACTGATACAGAAAGCAGAGATTTGAGTCTGGGGTGCAGAAAGACCGTTACAGAGAGCAGAGGTTGGATACTGCAGTACAAGAGGACTGTTACAGAGAGCAGAGGTTGGAGACTGGGCTGCAGAAGGACTGTAGCAGAGAGCAGAGTTTTCAGACTGATGTACAGAAGGACTGTTGCGGAGAGCAGATTTGGAGACTGGGGTGCAGAAGGATTGTTACAGGAAGCAGTGTTTGGAAATTGGGGTGCTGAAGGACCTTTGTAGAGAGTACACTTTTGAGACTGGGGTGCAGAAGGACTGTTCCAGAGAGCAGAGGTTGGAGTCTTAGGTGCAGAAAGAGTCCTACAGAGAGCAGAAGTTGGAGACTGTGGTGCAGAAAGACCGTTACAGAGAGCAGAGTTTGGATACTGCAGTACAGGAGGACTGTTACAGAGAGCAGAGGTTGGAGACTGGGGTGCAGAAGGACTGTAGCAGAGATCAAATATTGGTAACTAGGGTGCAGAAGGACTGTTGCAGAGAGCAGAGTTTTCAGACTGGGGTACAGAAGGACTGTTGCGGAGAGCAGATTTGGAGACTGGGGTGCAGAAGGATTGTTACAGAGAGCAGAGGTTCAAACAGGGGTGCAGAAGGATCTTACAATGATTAGAATTTGGAGACTGAGGTGCAGAAGAACTGTGTTAGAGATCAGAGGTTGGAGACTCGGGTGAAGTAGGATCATTGCAGAGAGCAATGTTTGGAGACTGGGGTGCAGAAGATCGTTGCAGAGAGCAGAGGTTGGAGACTGGGGTTCAGAAGGCCTGCTAAACAGAGCAGAGTTTTGAGACTGGCGTGCAGAAGGCCTGTTACACAGAGGAGAGTTTGGAGACTGGCGTTCAGAAGGACTGTTACAGAGAGCAGAGTTTGGAGACTGGGTTGCTGAAGGCACTTACAGAGAGCAGAGGTTTGAGCCTGAGGTGCAGGTGGACTGTTACAGAGAGCAGTGATTGGAGACTGCGGTGCAGAAGAATCTTAGAGAGCAGAGGTTTCAGACTGAGGTGCAGAAGTACTGTTAAGGAGAGCAGAGGTTGGAGACTGAGGTGTAGAAGGACTTTTACAGAGAGCAGAGTTTAGAGACTGAGGTGCAGAAGGACTGTTACAGAAAGCAGAGGTTGGAAATTGGGGTGCAGAAGGACTGATTCAAAAAGCAGAGGTTGGAGACTGGGTTGTAGAAGGACCTTTACAAGAGCAGTGGTTGGAGACTGCGGTATATAAGGACTGTTACAGAGCGCAGATGTTGTAGACTGGGAAGCAGAAGGACTGTTACAAATGACAGAGTTTGGAGACTTTGGTGCCGTAGGACCCTCGCAGAAAAAGTCGTTGGAGACTGTGGTGGAGAAGGAATGATAGGCAGAGCAGATTTTGGAAACTTGAGTGCAGAAAGATCTTACAGAGAGCAGAGGTTGGAGACTGAGGTGCAGAAGGAGTGTTACAGAGAGCATAGTTTGATTACTCGGGTGCAGAAGAACTTTTACAGAGAGTAGACTTTGGAGTCTGGGGTTCAGATGGATCTTACAAAGCGCAGTGTTTGGAGACTGGGGTGCAAAAAGACTGTTGCAGAAAGCAGAGGTTGGAAATTGGGGTGCAGAAGAACCGTTACAGAGACCACAGTTTGGAGACTGCGGTATAGAAAAACTGTTACAGAGCGCAGAGGTTGGAGACTGGGTGCAGAAGGAATGTTAAAGAGAGCACAGGTTGGAGACTGAGGTGCAGTAGGATAGATACAGAGAGCAGAGGTTTGAGACTGAGGTTCAGAAGGACTGATACACAAAGCAGAGTTTGGAGACTGGGGTGCAGAAGGACAGCTACGGAGAGCAGAGTTTGGAGACTGCGGTACAGAAGGACTGTTACAGAGAGCAGATGTTGGAGACTGGGTTCAGAAGGATCGTGCAGAGACCAGAGGTTTCAGACTGAGGTGCAGAAGGACTGTTGCACAGGACAGAGGTTGGAGACTGGGGTGCCGCAGGACACTTGCAGAAAGCAGAGGTTAAAGACTTGGGTGGAGAAGGAATGTTTCAGAGAACAGAGTTTGGAAACTAGAGTACAGAAGGATCTTACAGAGACCAGAGTTTGGAGACTGTGATGCAGAAGGACTGTTGCACAGAGCAGAGATTGGAGTCTGAGGTGTAGAAGTCCTGTTACATAGACTAAAGTTTTGAGACTGGGGTGCTGAGGGATCGTTGAAAGGAGCAGAAATTAAAGACACGGGTGCAGTAGTATCATTGCAGAGAGCAGAGATTGGAGACTGGGGTGCAGAAAGACTGTTGTAGAGAGCAGATTTTAGAAACTGGGGTGCAGAAGGACTGTTACAAGGAGCAGAGGTCGGTGACTGAAGTGTAGAAAGACTGTTACAAAGAGCAGAGTATGGAGACTGGGGTACAGAAGGACTGTTACAGAGAGCAGAGGTTGGATACTGGAATTCAGATGGATCTTACAGAGAACAGAGTTTGGAGACTGGGGTGCAAAAGGACTGTTACAGAGTGCAGAGTTTAAAGACTGGATTTAAGACGGATCTTACAGAGAGCAGAGTTGGGAGACTGAGGTGCAGAAGGACTGTTACAGAGAACAAAGGTAGTAGACTGGGGTGCAGAAGGGTTGTTGCAGAGAGTAGAGTTTTCAGACTGAGGTGCAGAAGAACTTTTTCAGAGAGCAGATATTGGAGACTGGGGTGCAGAAGGACTGTTGAAGAGAGCAGATGTTTTTAACTAGGGTGCAGAAAGACTGTTTTAGAGAGCAGACGTTGGAGACTTGAGTGCAAAAGGACTGTTACAGAGAGCAGATGTTGGAGAATTACATGCGGAAGTCCTGTAACAGAGAGCATATGTTGGAGATTTGGATGCAGAAGGACTGTTACAGAGAGCAGAGGTTAGATACTGGGGTGCAGAAGGATCTTACTGAGAGCAGAATTTGAAGACTGAGGAGCAGAAGGACTGTTACAGAAATCAGAGGTAGGAGACTGGGGTGTAGTAGGATCATTGCAGACAGCAGAGGTTGAAGATTGGGGTGCAGATGTATCATTGCAGAGAGCAGATTTTGGAGACTGGGGTGCAGAAGGCTTGCTACAGAGAGAAGAGTTTGGAGACTGGCGTGCAGAAGGCCTGTTACAGAGAGGAGAGGTTGGAGACTGTGGTGCAGAAGGACTGTTATAGAGAGCAGAGGTTGAAGACTGAGTTGCTGAAGAATATTACAGAGAGCAGAGTTTGGAGACTCAGTTCCAGGATGACTGTTACAGAGAGCAGTGTTTTGAGACTGGGGTGCAGAAGGATTCTGTAGAGAGCAGAGGTGTCAGACTGAGGTGCAGAAGGACTGTTACAGAGAGAAGAGGTTGGAGACTGAGGTGTAGAAAGACTGTTATAAGAGCAGAGTTTGGAGACTGAGGTGCAGAAGGACTCTTTCAGAAAGTAGAGGTTGGAAATAGGAGTGTAGAATGACACTTACTGAGACCAGAGTTTGGAGACTGCGATATAGAAAAACTGTTACAGAGAGCATAGGTTGCAGACTGAGGTGCAGAAGGATAGATACATAGAGTAGAGGTTTGAGACTCAGGTTCAGAAGGACTGATACAAAAAGCAGAGTTTGAAGACTCGGGTGCAGAAGGCTTGTTATGGAGAGTAGAGTTTGGAGTCTGAGGTACAGAAGGACTGTTACAAAGAGCAGATGTTTGAGACTGGGGAGCAGAAGGACTGTTGCAGAAGACAGAGGTTGGAGACTGGGGTGACGCAGGACACTGGCAGAAAGCAGAGTTTAAAGAATGTGTTGAAGAAATAATGTTACAGAGAGCAGAGTTTAAAAACTGGAGTGAAGAAGGATCTTACAGAGACCAGATTTTGGAGACTGTGGTGCATAAGGACTGTTACAGAGAGCAGAGTTTGGAGACTGGGGTGCAGAAGGATCGTAGCAGAGAGCAGAGTTTTGAGACTGAAGGACTGTTGCAGAGAGCAGAGGTTGGAGACTGCGGTATAGAAAAACTGTTACAGAGAGCAGAGGTTGGAGACTGGAGTGCAGAAGGACTGTTGCAGAGAGCAGATATTGGAGACTGAGGTGCAGAAAGACTGTTACAGAGAGCAGAGTGTGGAGACTGGGGTGCTGAAGGACTGGTAAAGAGAGCAGAGGTTTGAGACTCTGTTCCAATAGGACTGTTGCAGAGAGCAGACTTTGGAGACTGGGGTTCAGATGGATTTTACAGAGAGCAGAATTTGGAGCCTGAGGTGCAGATGGACTGTTGCACAGATTAGAGTTTGGAGACAGTGGTTAAGAAAGATCATTGGAGAGAGCAGATTTTGAAGACTGGGGAGCTGAAGGCCTGCTACAGAGAGCAGAGATTTGGGACTGAGGTGCAGAAAGACTGTTACAGAAAGCAGAGGTTGGATATTGGGGTGCAGAAGAACCGTTACAGAGACCAGAGTTTGGAGACTGCGGTATTGAAAAACTGTTACAGAGAGCAGAGGTTTGAGACTGGGGTGCAAAAGGACTGTTACAGAGAGTTGAGTTTGGAGACTGGGGTGCACAAGGATTATTGCAGAGCACAGAATTTTTAGACTGAGGTGCAGAACGACTGTTGCAGAGAGCAGTTGTTGGAGACTTGGGTGCAGAAGGACTGTTTCAGAGAGCAGACGTTGGAGACCAGGGTGAAGAAGGATCGTTGTAGAGAGCAGAGGTTTGAGACTGGGGTGCGAAAGGACTGTTACAGAGAACAGAGTTTGGAGACTGGGGTGCAGAAGGCCTGTTAAAGAAGAGTTTGGAGAAAGGGTGCAAAAGGACTGTTACAGAGGGAAGAGTTTGGAGACTGGGTTGCAGAAAGATCTTACACAGAGCAGAGGTTGAAGACTGAGGTGCAGAACGACTGTTACAGAGAGTAGAGGTTGGAGACTGAGGTACAGAAGGATTGTTAAAGAGAGCGGTTGTTGGAGACTGGGGTGCAGAAGGACTGTTTCAGATTTTAGAGGTTGGAGGCTGAAGTGTAAAAGGACTGTTGGAGAGAGCAGAGTTTGGAGACTGGGTGCACAAAGAATGTTGCAGAGAGCAGAGTTTGGAGACTGAGATGCAGGAGTGTTATTGAGATTACAGGTTAGAGACTGGGGTGCAGAAGAACTGATAGAGAAAGCAGAGGTTGGAGACTGCGGTGCAGAAAGAAAAGTACAGAGAGCAGACTTTGGAGACCGCAGTACAGGAGGCCTGTTACAGAGAACAGAGGTTGGAGACTGCGGTTAAGAAAGACTGTTTCAGAGTGTAGATGGTGGAGACTAGGGTGCTGAAGAACTGTTACAGAGAGAAGAGGTTGGAGACTGGGGTGCAGAAGAACTGTCGCAGAGAGCAGAGGTTGGAGACTGAGGTGCAGAAGGAATGTTACAGAGAGCAGATGTTGGAGACTGGGGTGTAGAAGTACAGATACAGAGAGCAGAGGTTGGAGACTGTGGTGCAGAAGGACAGTTAGAGAGAGCAGAGTTTGGAGACCGCAGTACAGAAAGACTGTTACAGTGAGGATACGTTGGAGACTAGGGTAGAGAAGGACTGTTAGAGAGCAAATGTTGGAAACTGTGGTTCAGAATGACTGTTGCAGAGAACAGAGGTTAGAGAATGGGGTGTAGAAGGACTGTTGCAGAGAGCATAGGTTGGAGACTGAGGTGTAGAAGGACTGTTACAAAGAGCAGAGTTTGGAGACTAGGGTGTAGAAGGATATTACAGAGAGCAGAGGTTGGAGACGGGGTGCAGAAGTACTTTTGCAGAAAGCAGAGGTTGGAGACTTAGGTGCAGAAGAACTGTATAGAGAAGACTTTGGAGATGGGGAGAAGAAAAATTGTTACAGAAAACAGAGGTTGGAGACTCAGGTGCAGCAGTACCATTGCAGAAAGCAGAGGTTTGAGACTGTGGTGGAGAAGGAATGTTACTGAGAGCAGAGTTTTGAAACTGTGGTGCAGGAGGATATTAGAGAGAGCAGGTTGGAGATAGAGATTCAGAAGGACTGTTGCATAGAGCAGATATTGGAGACTTGGGTGCAAAAGGATCGTTGCAGAGAGCAGAGGTTGGAGACTGGGGTGCAGAAGGATCGTTGCAGACAGCAGAGGTTAGAGACTAGGGAGCAGAAGGACTGTTACAGAGAGAAGAGTTTGGAGACTGAGGTGCAGAAGAATCGTTGCTGAGAGCAGAGGTTGGAGACTGAGGTGCAAAAGGACTGTTACAGAGAGTAGAATTTGAAGCTTGGTGTGCAAAAGGCCTTTTACAGAGAGCAGTGGTTCGAGACTAGGTTGCAGAAGAACTGTTACAGAGAGCAGAGTTTTTAGACAAGGTTGCACAAGGATCTTACAGAGAGCAGAGGTTGTAGACCAAGGTGCAGCAGGACTGTTACAGAGAGCAGATGTTGGAGACTAGGGTGCAGAAGGATCTTACAGAGAGCAGAGTTTGGAGATTGAGGTATAACAGGACTGTTACAGAGAGCAGAGGTTGGAGACTGGAGTGCAGAAGGATCGTTGCAGAGAACAGAGTTGTCAGACTGCGGTGCAGGAGGACTGTTGTAGAGAGCAGAGTTTGGAGACTGAGGTGCAGAAGGACTGTTACAGAGGGAAGAGGTTGGAGTCTGCCATTCAGAAGGACCGTTACAGAGAGCAGATTTTGGAGACTGCACTACAGGAGGACTGTTACAAAGAGCAGAGTTTGGAGACTGGGGTGAAGAAGGACTTTTGCAGAGAGCAGAGGATGGATATTGGGGTGAAGAAGGATTGTGTAGAGAGCAGAGTATTGAGACTGGGTTGCAAAAGGACTGCTACAGAGAACAGAGTTTGGAGAAGGGGTGCAGAAGGCCTGTTACAGAGGGCAGACTTTGGAGACTGGTTTGCAGAATAATCTAACAAAGAGCAAATGTTGGAGACTGAGGTGCAGAAGAACTTTTACAGGGAGAAGAGGTTGGAGATTTAGGAGCAGAAGGACTGTTGTAGAGAGCCGAGTTTAGAGACAAAGGTCCAGAAGGATTGTTACAGAGATCAGAGGGTGGAGACTGGGGTGCAAAAGGAAAGTTACAGACAGCACAGATGGAGACTAGGGTGAAGAAGAAATGTTGCAGAGAGCAGACGTTGGAGACTGGGGTGGAGAAGGCCTGTTACTGAGAGCAGAGGTTGGAGAATGGGGTGCAGAAGAACTGATACAGAAAGCAGACGTTGGAGACTGGGGTGCAGAAGGACCGTTACAGAGAGCAGAGTTTTGAGACTGCCGTACAGAAGGACTGTTACAGAGAGCAGAGGTTAGAGACTGAGGTGCAGAAGGAGTGTTCCAGGGAGTAGCGGTTTGAGACTTTGGTGCAGGAGGACTGTGGCAGAGTGCAGAGTTTGGAGACTGAGATGAAGAAAGACTGTTACAGAGAGCAGAGGTTGGATACTGGGGTGCAGAAGTACCGTTACAGAGAGCATATTTTGGAGACTGCACTACACGAGGACTGTTACAGAGAACAGAGGTTGAAGAACGGGTGCAGAAGGACTGTTACAAAGGTCAAAGTTTACAGACTGGGTTGCAGAAGGCTCTAACAAAGAGCAGATGTTGGAGAGTGAGGAGCAGAAGCACTCTTACAGAGAGCAGCTGTTGGAGACTTGGGTGCAGAAAAACTGATACAGAAAGCAGAAGTTGGAGACTCGGGTGAAGAAGGACCCTTACAGAGAGCAGAGGTTTGAGACTGCAGTACAGAAGGACTTTTACAGAGAGCAGAGGTTGGAGACTGGGGTGAAAAAGAACTGTTTTAGAGAGCAAATGTTGGAGTCTGTGGTAAAAAAGGACTGTGGGAGAGAGCTTAGGATGGAGACTGGAGTGTATAAGTACTGTTGCAGAGAGCAGAGTTTGTAGACTGAGTTGCAGAAGGACTGTTACAGCGGGCAGAGTTTGGAGACTGTGGTGGAAAACGACGGATACAGAAAGCAGAGTTTGGATACTGGGGTGCATAAGGACCCTTACAAAGAACAAAGGTTGGATACTGCGGTAGAGAAGGACTGTTACAGAGAGCAGAGGTTGGAGACTGGGGTGCAGAATAACTGTTGCACAGAGCACAGGTTGGGGACTGGGGTTCAGAAGGCCTGTTACAGAGAGCAGAGGTTGAAGACTGGGTTGCAGAAGGCCTGTTACAGAGAGCAGAGTTTGGAGTCTGGGGTTTAGAAGGACTGTTACACAGAGCAGAGTATGACGAATGGGTTTCAGAAGGATCTTACAGAGAACAGAGTTTGGAGACGAAGGTGCAGAAGGACTTTTGTAGAGCATAGAGGTTGAAGACTTAGGAGCAGAAGGACTGTAGTAGAGAGCAGAGGTTGGAGACTGAGGTCCAGAAGGATTGTTACAGAGATCAGAGTGTGGAGACTGGGGAGAAGAAGGACTGTTACAGAGTGCAGAGTTTGAAGACTGGGGTACAGAAGGACTGTTGCAGAGACTATAGGTTAAAGACTGAGGTGCAGAAGTCGTGTTACAGAGAGCAGAGTTTGGAGACTCGGGTGCAGAAGGACAGTTACAGAGAGCATAGGTTAAATACAGGGTTGCAGAAGGATCTTACAGAGAGCAGAATTTGGAGACGGAGGTGCATTTTGACTGTTACAGAAAGAAGAGGTTGGAAATTGGGGTTCAGAAGGGTTGTTACAGAGACCAGAGATTGAAGATTGCGGTATAGAAAAACTGTTACAGAGAGCCGAGGTGGGAGACTGGGGTGCAGAAGGAATGTTACAGAGAGCACAGGTTAGAGACTGAGGTTCAGAAAGACTGATATAGAAAGCAGAGTTTGGAGACTGGGTGCAGAAGGCACGTTACGGAGAGCAGAGGTTGGAGACTGCGGTACAGAAGGACTGTTACAGAGAGCAAATGTTGGAAACTCGGGAGTAGAAGTACTGTTCCAGAAGACAGACGTTGGAGACTGGGGTGCCGCAGAACAATTACTGAAAGCAGAGGTTAAAGACTTGAGTGGAGAAGGAATGTTACAGAGAGCAGAGTTTGGAAACTGGAGTGCAGAAGAATCTTACAGATAGCAGAGTTTGGAGACTGTGGTGCAGAACGACAGTTGCAGAGAGCAGACGTTGGAGACTGGGGTGCAGAAGGACTGTTGATGAGAGCAGAGGTTGGAGACTGGGGTGCAGAAGGACTGTTGTAGAGAGCAGAGGTTGAAGACTGGAGTGTAGAAGGACTGTTGCAGAAAGCAAAGTTTGGAACCTGAGGTGCAGAAGTCCTGTTAAATAGAGCAGAGGTTGGAGACTGAATTGCTAAGGATTGTTACAAAGATCAGAGTTTGGAGACTGGGGTGCAGAAGGACTGTTACAGAGAGCAGAGATTTGAGACTGGGGTGCAGAAAGACTGTTGCAGAGAACAAAGGTTGGAGACTGGGGTGCCAAAGGTCTGTTGCAGAGAACACAGGTTGGAGACTGGGGTGCAGAAGGACTGTTGCAGAGAGCAGAGGTTGGAGACTGTGGTGCAGAAGGACAATTAGATAGAGAAGAAGTTGGAGATTGGGGTGCAGAAGAACTGTTATAGAGAGCAGTATATGGATACTGGGTTTCAGAAGGATCTTACAAAGAGAAGAGGTTGGAGACTGAGGTGCAGGTGGAGTGTTACAGAGAGCAGAGTTTGGAGTCTGAGTTCAAGAAGACTTTTACAGAGAGTTTAGAAATTTGGGTGCAGAAGACCGCGGTATAGGACTGTTACCGAGAAAAGAGGTTTGAGACTGGGGTGCAAAAGGACTCTTCCATAGAGCACAGGTTGGAGACTGAGGTGCAGAAGGATAGATACAAAGAACAGAGGTTGGAGACTGGGGTTCAGACAGACTGATACAGAAAGCAGAGTTAGGAGACTGGGGTGTAGAAGGACCGTTACAAAGAGCAGAGGTTGGAGACTGTGGTACAGAATGACTGTTAAAGAGAGCAAAACTCGGAGACTGGGGAGCAGAAGGAGTTTTCCAGAGGATCGTGGTATGAGACTGGGGTTAAGAAAGAATGTTACAGAGAGCAGAGTTTGGAAACTCGAGTGCAGAAGGATCTTACAGAGAGAGAGGTTGGAGACTGTGGTGCAGAAAGACTGTTGCAGAGAGCAGACATTGGAGACAGGGGTCCAGAAAAATCGTGGCAGAGAGCAGAGTTTGGAGAATGGGGTGCAGAAGGACTGTTGCAGAGAGCAGATGATGGAGACTGGCGTGCAGAAGGACTGTTGCAGAGAGCAGATTTTAGATACTGGGGTGCAGAATGACTGTTACACAGAGCAGAGTTTTGAGACTGAGGTGCATAAGGACTGTTACAGAGAGCAAGTTAGTAGACTGGGGTGCAGAAAGACTGTTACAGAGAGCAGAGGTTGGAGACTGGCGTTCAGATGGATCTTACAGAGAGCAGAGTTTGGAGACTGGGGTGCAAAAAGACTGTTGCAGAGAGCAGATGTTGGAGACTGGGGTGGAGAAAAATCGTTGCAGAGAGAAGAGGTTGGAGACTGGGTTGGAGAAGGCCTGTTACAGAGAGCAGAGTTTGGAGACTGTTGTGCCAAAGGACTGTTACTGAGTGCAGAGTTTAAAGACTGGGTTTCAGAAGGATGTTACAGAGAGCAGAGTTGGGAAACTGAGTTGTAGAAGGACTGTTAGAGAGAGCAGATGTAGGAGACTGAAGTTCAGAAGGGTCGTTGCAGAGAGCAGAGTTTTAAGTCTGAGGTGCAGAAGAACTGTTGCAGAGAGCAGATGTTGAAGACTGGGGTGAAGAAAAACTTTTGCAGAGAGCAGATATTTGTAACTAGGTTGCAGCAGGACTGTTATAGAGAGCAGAGGCTGGAGACTGAGGTGCAGAAGGACTGTTGCAGAGAGCAGATGTTGGAGAATGAGGTGCGGAAGTTCTGTTACAGAGAGAAGAGTATGGAAACTCAGGTGCAGAAGGACTATTAAAGAGTGCAGAGGTTTGATACAGGGGTGCAAAAGGATCTTACAGAGAGCAGAATTGAACACTGAGGTTCAGAAGGACAGTTGCAGAGACCAGAGGTTGGAGACTAGGGAGCAGTAGGATCATTGCAGAGAGAAGAGTTTAGATACTGGGGTCCTGAAGGATTGTTGCAGAGAGCAGAGGTTAAAGACTGTGGTGCAGAAGGCATGCTACAGAGAGCAGAGTTTGGAGACTGGCGTGCAGAAGGCCTGTAAGAGAGAGGAGAGTTTGGAGGCTGGGTTGCAGAAAGACTGTTATAGAGAGCAGAGTTTGGATACTGGGTTGCTGAAGGATCTTACAGAGAGCAGAGGTTGGAGACTGACGTTCAGGTGGACTGTTACAGAGAGCAGTGTTTGGACACTGGGCTGCAGAAGGATTGTTCAGAGAACAGAGGTGTCAGACTGAGGTGCAGAAGGACTGTTACAGAGAGCAGAGGTTGGAGACTGAGGTGTAGAAGGACTGTTACAGAGAGCAGAGTTTGGAGACTGAGGTGCAGAAGGACTGTTACAGAAAGCAGAGGTTGAAAATTGGGGTGCAGAAGGAACGTTACATTGACCAGAGTTTGGAGACTGTGGTATAGAAAAATTCTTACAGAAATTAGAGGTTGGAGACTGGGGTGCAGATGGAATGTTACAGAGAGCACAGGTTGGAGACTGAGGTGCAGAACGATAGATACAGAGAGCAGAGTTTTGAAATTTGGGTTCAGAATGACTGATAATGAAAACAGATTTTGGAGACTGGGGTGCAGAAGGACCGTTCCAGAGAGCAAAGGTTTGAGACTGCGTTACAGAAGGACTGTTACAGAGAGCAGAGGTTCCATACTGGGGTTCAGATGGACTGTTACAGAGGACAGAGGTTGGAGACTGGGGTGCCCCACCCTCGCAGAAAGCAGAGGTTAGAGACTGTGATGAAGAAGAAATGTTTGAGAGAGCAGATTTTGTAAACTGGAGTACAGAAATATCTTACAGAGAGCAGGGGTTGGAGACTGTTGCAGAAGGACTGTTGCAGAGAGAAGAGGTTGGAGACTAGGGTCCGGAAGTATCGTTGCAGAGAGCAGAGTTTGGAGACTGGGATGCAGAAGGACTGTTGCAGATAGCAGAGGTTGGAGACTGGGTTCAGAAGGACTGTTGCAGAGAGCAGAGGATGGAGACTGGAGTGCCTAAGGACTGTTGCAGAGAGTAGAGGTTGGAGACTGGGGTGCAGAAGGACTGTTATAGGAAGCAGAGTTTGGAAATTGGGATGTAGAAGGACCGTTACAGAGAGCAGAGTTTGGAGACTGTGGTATAAGACTGTTACCGAGAGAAGAATTTGGAGACTGGGGTGCAGAAGGACTCTTACATAGAGCACAGGTTGGATAGTGAGGTGCAGAAGGATAGATACAGAGAACATAGGTTGGAGACTGGGGTTCCGAAAGACTGATACAGAAAGCAGAGGTTGGAGACTGGGGTGTAGAAGGACCTTTACAAAGAGCAGAGGTTGAAGACTGCGGTACAGAAGGACTGTTACAGAGAGCAGATCTCGGAGACTGGGGAGCACAAGGTCTGTTGCAGAAGACAGATGTTTGAGACTCCGGTGGAGAAGGAATGTTACAGAGAGCAGAGTTTGGAAACTAGAGTGCAGAAGGATCTTACAAAGAGAAGAGGTTGGAGACTGTGTTGCAGAAAGACTGTTGCAGAGAGTAGACCTTGGTAACTGGGGTCCAGAAGGATCGTTGCAGAGAGCACAGTTTTGAGACTGGGGTGCAGAGGGACTGTTCCAGAGAGCGGATGTTGGATACTGGGGTCTAGAAGGACTGTGGCAGAGATCAGATTTTAGAGACTGGGGTGCAGAAGGACTTACGCAGAGCAGAGGTTAGAGACTGAGGTGCAGAAGGACTGCTACAGAAAGCAGAGTTTGGAGCCTGGGATTCAGATGGATCTGAAAGAGAGCAGAGTTTTGAGATTGGGGTGCAAAAGGACTGTTGCAGAGAGCAGATTCTGGAGACTGGGGTGGAGAAGAATTGTTGCAGAGAGAAGAGGTTGGAGACTGGGGTGCAGAAGGCCTGTTACAGAGAGCAGAGTTTGGATACTTGGTGGCAGAAGTCATGTTACAGAGAGCAGAGTTTGGAGTCGGTTGTGCAGAAGGACTGTTACAGAGTGCAGAGTTTAAAGACTTGGTTGTAGAAGAATCTTACAAAAAGCAGAGTTGGGAGAATGAGGTGCAGAAGGACTGTTACAGAGAGCAGAAGTAGGAGACTGTGGTGCAATAGGGTCCTTGCAGTGAGCAGAGTTTTCAGAGTGAGATGCAAAAGGACTGTTGCAGAGAGCAGATATTGGAGACTGAGGTGTAGAAGGACTGTTGGAGACAGCAGAGGTTGGAGGCTTTGGTGAAGAAGGATCCTTGCAGAGAGCAGAGGTTGGAGACCGATTGGCAGAAGCACTGTTACAGAGAGCAGAGTTTGAAACTGAGTTGCAGAAGGATCTTACAGAGAGCAGAGGTTACAGACAGGTGTGCAGAAGGATTGTTACAGAGATCAGAGCTTGAAGATTGTGGTCCAGAAGGACTCTTGCAGAGAGCAGACGTTGAACACTGGGGTTCAGAAAGATCGTTGCAGAAAGCAGAGTTGGAGACTGGGGTGTAGAAAGACTGTTGCAGAGAGCAGATGTTGGAGACTGGGGTGCAGACGGACTGTTGTAGAGTGCAGAGGTTGGAGAGTGGGGTTCGGAAAGACTGTTGCAGAGAGCAGAGTTTGGAGAATGAGGTGCAGAAAAACAGTTACAGAGAGCAGAGTTTGGAGACTGGGGTGCAGAAGGACAGTTACAGAGAGCAGAGGTTGAAGACTGATGTTCAGATGGATCTTACAGAGAGCAGATTTTGTAGACTGTGGTGCAAGAGGACTCTTGCAGAGAGCAGAGGTTGGAGACTGGTGTGAAAAAAAATCCTTGCAGAGAGAAGTGTTTGGAGATTAGGGTGTAGAAGACCTGTTACAGAGAGCAGTGGTTGGGACTGGGGTGCAGAAGTCCTGTTGCAGAGAGCAGAGGTGGGAGACTATTGTGCAGAAAGACGATTACTGAGTGCAGAGTTTAAAGACTGTGTTGCAGAAGGATCTTACAGAGAGCAGATTTGGGAGACTGAGGTGCAGAAAGTTCGTTGCATACAGCAGAGTTTTCCCACTGAAGTGCAGAATGACTGTTGCAGAGAGCAGATATTGTAGACTGGGGTGCAGAAGGACTGTTGCAGAGAGCAGACATTGGAGACAGGGGTTAAGAAGCATTGTTTCAGAGAGCAGAGGTTGGAGACTGGTGTGCAGAAGAATTGTTACAGAGAGTAGAGTTTGGAGACTGGGTTGTAGAAAGATACTACAGAGAGCAAAGGTTGGAGACTGAAGTGCAGAAGGACTGTTACAGAGAGTATAGGTTGGAGACTGAGGTGCAGAAAAACCATTGCAGAGAACAGAGTTTGGAGACTGAGGTGCAGAAGGATAGATACAGAGAACAGCAGTTGGAGACTTTGATTCATACAGACTGATACAGAAAGCAGAGTTTGGAGACAGGGGTGTAGAAGGACCCCTGTACAAAGAGCAGAGGTTGGAGACTGTGGTGCAGAAGGACTGTTGAAGAAAGCAGACGTTGGAGACTGGGGTCCAGAAGGAGCGTTGCAGGTAGCAGATTTTAGAGACTTGGGTGCAGATGGACTGTTTCAGAGAGCAGATGTTTTAGACTGGGGTGCAGAAGGACTGTTACAGAGAGCAGAGGTTGGAGACTGAGGTGCAGAAAGAGTGTTACAGAGAGCAGAGTTTGGAGACTGGGGTACAGGAGGACTGTTACAGAGAGCATAGGTTAAAGACTGGGGTTCTGATGGATCTTACAGATAGCAGAGTTTGGAGACTGGGGTGCAAAAGGACTGTTGCAGATAGCAGATGTTAGAGACTGGGGTGAAGAAAAATCATTGCAGAGAGAAGAGGTTGGAGCCTGGGGTGCAGAAGGCCTGTTACACAGAGCAGAGTTTGGAGACTGTGTTGCAGAAGAATGTTAAAGAGAGCAGAGTTGGGATACTGAGGTGCAGAAGGACTGTTACAGAGAGTAGAGGTAGCAGACTGGGATGCAGAACAGTCGTTGCAGAGAGCAGAGTTTTCAGACTGAGGTGTAGAAGAACTGTTGCAGAGAGCAGATGTTGGAGACTGGGGTGCAGAAGGATTGTTACAGAGAGCAGAGGTTGGAGACTGCAGTGCATAAGGATCTTACAGAGAGCAGAGGTTCGAGACTAGGGTGCAGAAGCACTGTTGCCAAGAGCAGAGTCTGGAGACTGGGTTGCAGAAGGGTCTTACAAAGAGCAGAATTAGGAGACTTAAGTGCAGAAGGATTATTGCAGAGAGCACAGATTTCAGATTGAGTTGCAGAAGGACTGCTGCAGGGAGCAGATATTGAAGACTGGGATGCAGAAGGACTGTTGCAGAGAGCTGAGGTTAAATACTGGGGTGTAGGAGGGTCGTTGCAGTGAGCAGAGTTTTCAGACTGAGGTGCAGAAGGACTGTTGCAGAGAGCAGATGTTGGAGACTGGGTACAGAAAGATTGTTGCAGAGTGCAGAGGTTGGAGACTTTTGTGAGGAAGGATCTTTGATGTGAGCAGAGGTTGGAGAGCAGTGTGCAGAAGCACCGAGTTTGGAGAATGGGTTTCAGAAGGATATTACAGAGAGCAGAGGTTGCAGACAGGGGTTTAGAAGGATTGTTACAGAGAGCAGAGGTTGAAGACTTTGGTGCAGAAGGACTGTTACAGAGAGCATAGGTTGGAGTCTGAGGTGTAGAAGGACTGCTACAGAGAGCAGAGTTTGGAGACTCATGTGCAGAAGGACTGTTACAGGAAGCAGAGTTTGGAAATTGGGGTGCAGAAGGACCATTAAGGAGAGAAGAGTTTGGAGACTGCGGTGTAGGACTGTTTCCGAGAGCAGAGGTTGGAGACTGGGGTGCCGCAGGACCCTCAAAGAAAGCAGAGGTTAAAGACTGCGGTGGAGAAGGAATGTTAGAGAGAGCAGATTTTGAAAACTGGCGTGCAGAAAGATGTTACAGAGAGTAGAATTTCAAGACTGTGGTTCAGAATGACTGTTGCAGAGAGCAGATGTTGGAGACTGAGGTGCAAAGGACTGTTGCAGAGAGCAGAGGTTGGAGAATGGGGTGAAGAAGGACTGTTGCAGGGAGCAGAGTTTGAAGACTGAGGTGCAGAAGGACTGTTACAGAGAGCAGAGGTTTGAGACTGGTGTGGAGAGGAATCATTTCAGAGACAAGAATTTGGAGACTTGGGTGCAGAAGGTCAGTTACAGAGAGCAGTGGTTGGAGACTGGGTTGATGAAGGATCTTACAGAGAGCAGAGATTAGAGACTTTGGTGCAGGGGGACTGTTACCGAGAGCAGTGGTTGGAGACTGGGGTGCAGAAGGATCGTGCAGAGAGCCAAATTATCAGACTGAGGTGCAGAAGAACTGTTATAAAGAGCATATTTTAGAGACTGAGGTGTAGAAGGACTGTAGAATGAGTAGAAGAAGGATCTTTGCAGAGAGCAGATGTTTTAGACTGGGTTGCAGAAGTTCCGTTACAGAGAGCAGAGGTTGGAGATTGTGGGGCAGAAGAACTGCACAGAGAGCAGAGTTTGGAGACTGGGGTGCAAAAAAATTGTTACAGAGAGCAGAGTTCGGAGACTCAGGTGCAAAAGGACTGTTACAGAGAGCATTGGTTCGAGACTGGGGTGCAGAAGAACTGTTACAGAGAGCAGAGTTTGGAGACTGGGTTGCATAAGGCTTGTTACAGAGAGCAGACGTTGGTGGCTGAGGTACAGAAGGACTGTTATAGAGAGCAGAGGTTGGAGACTGATGAAAAGAAGGATTGGTACAGAGAGCAGAGGTTGGAGAATGAGGTGCAGAAGGACTGTTACAGAGAGCAGATTTTGGAGACTGGGGTACAGAAGGATCATTGCAGAGAGCAGAGGTTGGAAACTGAGGTACAGAAGGATTATTGCAGAGAGCAGAGGTTGGTTAATGGGGTTTGAAGGATCTTTACAGAGAGCAAAGGTTGGAGACTGGGGTCAGAAGGACAATTACTGAGACCACAGGTTGGAGACTGGGGTGCAGAAAGATCGCTGCAGAGAGCAGAGTTTAAAAACTGAGGTTAAGAAGGATTGTTTCAAAGAGCAGAGGTTGGAGACTCAGCGGCAGAAGGATCGTTACAGAGAGCAGAGGTAGTAGACTGGGGTGCAGAATTACAGTTACAGATAGCACAGTTTGAAGATCTGAGTGTAGAAGAAATGTTGCAGAGAGCAGAGGTTTGGAGACACGGGTGCAGAAAGACTGATGCAGAGAGTAGAGGTTGGAGATATAGGTGCAGAAGGACTGATACAGAGAGCAGAGGTGGGAGACTGGGGTGCAGAAGAACTGATAAACAAAGCAGAGCTTGGAGACTGGACTGCAGAAGGACCATTATAGACAGTAGAGTTTGGAGACTGCAGTACAGAAGGACTTTTACAGAGAGCACAGGTTGGATACCAGGGTGCAGAACGACTGTTGCAGACTGTTGGAGAATGCTGTGCAGAAGAATCTTACAGAGAGTAGAGGTTGCAGATTGGGTTGCAGTAGGACTGTTGCACAGAGCAGAGATTGGACACTGGGGTGCAGTAGGACTGTTAGAGAGAGCAGAGTTTGGAGATTGCAGTGTAGATGGATCTTACAGAGCGTAGAGGTTGGAGACCTGGGTGCAGAAGGACTGTAGCAGAGAGCAGAGTTTGGAGACTGGGGTACAAAAGGACTGTAACAGAGAGCAGAGTTTGGAGACTGTGGTGCAGAAGGATCTTACAGAGAGTAGAGGTTGGAGACTGGGGTGCAGTAAGACTGTTGAAGAGAGCAGAGGCATGAGACTGGGTTGTAGAAGGACTGTTACCGAAAGCACAGTTTCGAGACAGGGTTGCAGAAGGATCTTACAGAGAGCCTTTTGGAGACAGAGGTGCAGAAGGAGAGTTACAAGAGAAGAGGTTACAGACTGGGTTGCAGAAGAATTGTTGCAGAGAGCAACGTTTTCAGACTGAGGTGCAGAAGGACAGTTACAAAGAGCACAGTTTGGAGACCTGGGTGTAGAAGAAATGTTGCAGACAGCAAATGTTGGATCCTGGGGTGCAGAAGGACTGTTGCAGAGAGCAGAGGTTGGAGACTGAGATGTAGAAGGACTGTTACACAGAGAAGACGTTGGAGACTGGGGTGAAGAATTATGATACAGAAAGCTGAGGTGGGAGACTGGGGTGCAGAAGGACCATTACAGAGAGCAGAGGTTGGAGACTGGCGTGCACAAGGACTGTTTCAGAGAGCAGAGTTTGGAGACTGGGGTGCAGAAGGCCTGCTACAGAGAGCAGAGGTTGGAGACTGTGTTGCAGAAGGACAGTTATAGAGAGCAGAGTTTTGAGGCTGGGTTGCAGAAAGACTGGTACAGAGAGCAGGGTTTTGAGGCTGGGTTGCAGAAGGATTTTAGAGAGCAGGGGTTTGGGACTGAGGTGCTGGACGACTGTTACAGAGAACAGTGGTTTAAGACTGGGGTGCAGAAGGATCATGCAGAGACCAGAGGTTTCAGACTGAGGTGCAGAAATACTGTTACAGAGAGCAGACGTTGGAGACTGAGGTGCAGAAGGACAGATACAGAGAGCAGAGTTTGGTGACCGAGGTGCACAAGGACTGTTACAGAAAGCAGAGGTTGGAAATTGGGGTGCAGAGGGACCGTAACAGAGAGCAGAAGTTGGAGACTGCGGCATACAAAGACTGTAACAGAGAGCAGAGGTTGGAGAATATGGTGCAGAAGGACTGTTACAGAGAGCAGAGGTTGGAGACTGGGGTGCAGAAGGACTGTTAAACAGAGCAGAGGTTGAAGACTGGGGTATAGAAGGACTGTTGCAGAGAGCAGAGGTTGAAGACTGGGGTATAGAAGGACTGCTGCAGAGAGCAGAGTTTGGATACTTGGGTGCAGAAGGACTGTTACAGAGAGCAGAGATTGGAGACTGGGGTGCAGAAGGACTGTTGCATATAGAAGAGGTTGGAAACTGGGGTGAAGAAGGACTGTTGCAGCGAGAAGGTGTTGGAGACTTGGGTGCAGAAAAACTTTTTCAGAGAATAGAATTTGAAGACTGAGATGCAGAAGGACTGTTTCAGATAGCAGCGGTGGAGACTGTGGTGCAGAAGAACTGATACAGAAAGCAGAGGTTGGAGACTGAGGTGCAGAAGGACCATTACAGAGAGCAGAATTTGGAGACTACAATACAGGAGGACTGTTAAGGAGAGCAGATGTTGGAGACTGGAGTGGAGAAGAACTGTTTCAGAGTGCAGATGTTGGAGACTGGTGTGCAGAAAAACTGTTGCAGAGAGCAGAGGTAGGAGACTGAGATGCGGAAAGACTGTTACAGAGAGCAGTGTTTGAAGACTGGGGTGCAGAAGGACTGATACAGAGAGCAGAGTTTGGAGAATGGGGTTCAGAAGGCCTGTTAAAGAGAGCAGAGGTTCGAGACTGCATACAGAAGGGCTGTTACAGAGAGCAGAGTTTGGAGACTGGGTTGCAGAAGAATATTACGTAGAGCAGAGTTTTGAGACTGCAGTGCAGAAGGATTGTTACAGAGAGCAGATGGTGGCGACTGGGGTGCAGTAGGATTATTGCAGAGAGCAGAGGATGGAGACTGGTGTGCAGAAGGATCCTTTCAGAGCGCAGAGGTCGGAGACTTGGGTGCAGAAGGACGGTTGCAGAAAGCAGATGTTGGAGACTGGGATGCAGAAGGATCGTAGAGCAGCGATTGGAAACTGGGTACAGAAGGACTGTTACACAGAGCAGAGGTTGAAGACTGGAGTGTAGAAGGACTGTTACAGAGAGCAGAGTTTGGAGACTGAGGTGAAGAAGGACTGTTGTGGAGAGGAGACGTTGGAGACTGGGGTGCAGAAGGATCGTTGCAGAGAGGAGAGGTTGGAGTCTGGGGTGCAGAAAGACTGTTATAGAGTGAAGAGGATGGAGACTGGGGTTCAGAAGGCTTGTAACGGAGAGCAGAGTTTGGAGAAGGGCTCTAGAATGACTGTTACAGATCACAGAGTTTGGAGACTTGGTTGAAGAAGGATCTAACAGAGAGCAGATGTTGGGGACCCAGGTGCAGAAGGACTGTTACTTAGAGTAGAGGTTGGAGACTGAGGTACAAAAGGATCATAGCAGAGAACAGCGTTTTAAGACTGAGGGGCAGAAGGACTGTTGCAGAGACCAAAGGTTGGAGACTGGGGTGCAGAAGGACTGTTGCAGAGAGCAGAGGTTGGAGACTGGCCTGTAGAAGACTTCTTATAGAGAACAGACTTTGGAGACTGGGGTGCAAAAGGCCTGTTACAGAGAGGAGAGTTGGGAGAAGGTGTGCAGTAGGACTGTAAGAGAGGGCAGAGTTGGGAGACTGGGTTGCAGAAGGATCTTACAGGGAGCAGATGTTGGAGACTTAGGTGTAGAATGATTGTTGCAGAGAGAAGAGTTTGAAGACTGGGGTGGAGAAGGCCTGTTACAGCGAGCAGAGTTTGGAGACTGGGGTGCAGAAGTCTTATTAAATAGAGGAGAGGTAGACGACTGGCATGCAGAAGGACTTTTATAGAGAGCATAGTTAGGAGACTGGGTGGCAAAAGGATCTTACAGAGAGCAGAGTTTGGAGACTGAGGTGAAGGAGGACTGTTACAGAGAGCAGTGGTTGGAGACTGGGGTTCAGAATGATCCTGCAGAGAGAAAAGGTTTCAGCCTAAGGTGTAGATCGAGTGTTACAGAGAGCAGAGGTTGGAGACTGAGGTGCAGAAGGACTGTTACAGGGACCAAATTTTGGAGACTGTGTTGCAGAAGGATCTTATATACAGCAGAGTTTGGAGACTGAGGTGCAGAAGGACTGTTACAGAGAGCAGGTGTTGAAGTCTTGGGTTCAGAAGGATTGTTGCAGAGAGCAAAATTTTCAGACTGAGGTGCAGAAAAACTTTTGTAGAGAGCACATGTTGAAGACTGAGGTGCAGAAGGTTCGTTGCAGAGAGCAGAAGTTGGAGACTGCAGTACAGAAGAACTGTTCCAGAGAGCAGATGTTGGAGACTAGGGTACACAAGGACTTTTTCAGAGAGCAGATGTTGGATACTGTTGTTTAGAAGGACTGTTTCAGAGAGCAGAAGTTGTAGAATGGGGTGCAGAAGGTCTTTGTAGAAAGCAG
>NW_027521605.1:0-68003 GCF_052094955.1 Ictidomys tridecemlineatus | reverse complement strand
ATTACCTGAAAGTTTCATCAAGATTGGGTGAAAAAGTGTGTGCTGAGATTTCAGGCAACTCGTAGTTTTTGGAAGCTTGGCAGGCCCTTTCCATGAAAGTGATTCTCGCCAGTCTCTGCTTAGGGCTACATCAACAGCAAACAAACCATAGAGATAGAACTTGAAACTGCTTTATTGTGTCAAGTTTCAAAGAGCTAGCACAAACCGTGTTTGATTTAGAGTTCCAAATACATGTATCCCTGTAGGAGAAAACAGAGTGAAACCACAAAATGAAACCGGTTACTGCCAACGAACGGTTTAACCTAGAAGAACGAAATTTGGCGAGCCAAGTGGGATTGGTGTACTGATCATTAACTGAAAGTTTCATCAAGATTGGGTGAAAAAGTGTGTGCTGAGATTTCAGGCAACTCGTAGTTTTTTGGAAGCTTGGCAGGCCCTTTCCATGAAAGTGATTCTCGCCAGTCTCTGCTTAGGGCTCCATCAACAGCAAACAAACCATAGAGATAGAACTTGAAACTGCTTTATTGTGTCAAGTTTCAAAGAGCTAGCACAAACCGTGTTTGATTTAGAGTTCCAAATACATGTCTCCCTATAGGAGAAAACAGAGTGAAATCTCAAAATGAAACCGGTTACTGCCAACGAACGGTTTAACCTAGAAGAACGAAATTTGGCGAGCCAAGTGGGATTGGTGTAGTTATCATTACCTGAAAGTTTCATCAAGATTGGGTGAAAAAGTGTGTGCTGAGATTTCAGGCAACTCGTAGTTTTTTGGAAGCTCGGCAGGCCCTTTCCATGAAAGTGATTCTCGCCAGTCTCTGCTTAGGGCTACATCAACAGCAAAGAAACCATAGAGATAGAACTTGAAACTGCTTTATTGTGTCAAGTTTTAAAGAGCTAGCACAAACCGTGTTTGATTTAGACTTCCAAATACATGTATCCCTATAGGAGAAAACAGAGTGAAACCTCAAAATGAAACCGGTTACTGCCAACGAACGGTTTAACCTAGAAGAACGAAATTTGGCGAGCCAAGTGGGATTGGTGTACTGATCATTACCTGAAAGTTTCATCAAGATTGGGTGAAAAAGTGTGTGCTGAGATTTCAGGCAACTCGTAGTTTTTTGGAAGCTTGGCAGGCCTTTTCCATGAAAGTGATTCTCGCCAGTCTCTGCTTAGGGCTACATCAACAGCAAACAAACCATAGAGATAGAACTTGAAACTGCTTTATTGTGTCAAGTTTCAAAGAGCTAGCACAAACCGTGTTTGATTTAGAGTTCCAAATACATGTATCCCTATAGGAGAAAACAGAGTGAAACCTCAAAATGAAAACAGTTACTGCAAACGAACAATTTAACCTAGAAGAACGAAATTTGGCGAGCCAAGTGGGATTGGTGTACTGATCATTACCTGAAAGTTTCATCAAGATTGGGTGAAAAAGTGTTTGCTGAGATTTCAGGCAACTCGTAGTTTTTTTGGAAGCTTGGCAGGCCCTTTCCATGAAAGTGATTCTCGCCAGTCTCTGCTTAGGGCTACATCAACAGCAAACAAACCATAGAGATAGAACTTGAAACTGCTTTATTGTGTCAAGTTTCAAAGAGCTAGCACAAACCGTGTTTGATTTAGAGTTCCAAATACATGTATCCCTATAGGAGAAAACAGAGTGAAATCTCAAAATGAAACCGGTTACTGCCAACGAACGGTTTAACCTAGAAGAACGAAATTTGGCGAGCCAAGTGGGATTGGTGTAGTGATCATTACCTGGAAGTTTCATCAAGATTGGGTGAAAAAGTGTGTGCTGAGATTTCAGGCAACTCGTAGTTTTTTGGAAGCTCGGCAGGCCCTTTCCATGAAAGTGATTCTCGCCAGTCTCTGCTTAGGGCTACATCAACAGCAAAGAAACCATAGAGATAGAACTTGAAACTGCTTTATTGTGTCAAGTTTTAAAGAGCTAGCACAAACCGTGTTTGATTTAGACTTCCAAATACATGTATCCCTATAGGAGAAAACAGAGTGAAACCTCAAAATGAAACCGGTTACTGCCAACGAACGGTTTAACCTAGAAGAATGAAATTTGGCGAGCCAAGTGGGATTGGTGTACTGATCATTACCTGAAAGTTTCATCAAGATTGGGTGAAAAAGTGTGTGCTGAGATTTCAGGCAACTCGTAGTTTTTTGGAAGCTTGGCAGGCCCTTTCCATGAAAGTGATTCTCGCCAGTCTCTGCTTAGGGCTACATCAACAGCAAACAAACCATAGAGATAGAACTTGAAACTGCTTTATTGTTTCAAGTTTCAAAGAGCTAGCACAAACCGTGTTTGATTTAGAGTTCCAAATACATGTATCCCTATAGGAGAAAACAGAGTGAAACTTCAAAATGAAAACAGTTACTGCAAACGAACAATTTAACCTAGAAGAACGAAATTTGGCGAGCCAAGTGGGATTGGTGTACTGATCATTACCTGAAAGTTTCATCAAGATTGGGTGAAAAAGTGTTTGCTGAGATTTCAGGCAACTCGTAGTTTTTTTGGAAGCTTGGCAGGCCCTTTCCATGAAAGTGATTCTCGCCAGTCTCTGCTTAGGGCTACATCAACAGCAAACAAACCATAGAGATAGAACTTGAAACTGCTTTATTGTGTCAAGTTTCAAAGAGCTAGCACAAACCGTGTTTGATTTAGAGTTCCAAATACATGACTCCCTATAGGAGAAAACAGAGTGAAATCTCAAAATGAAACCGGTTACTGCCAACGAACGGTTTAACCTAGAAGAACGAAAATTGGCGAGCCAAGTGGGATTGGTGTACTGATCATTACCTGAAAGTTTCATCAAGATTGGGTGAAAAAGTGTGTGCTGAGATTTCAGGAAACTCATAGTTTTTTGGAAGCTTGGCAGGCCCTTTCCATGAAAGTGATTCTCGCCAGTCTCTGCTTAGGGCTACATCAACAGCAAAAAAACCATAGAGATAGAACTTGAAACTGCTTTATTGTGTCAAGTTTCAAAGAGCTAGCACAAACCGTGTTTGATTTAGAGTTCCAAATACATGTATCCCTATAGGAGAAAACAGAGTGAAACCTCAAAATGAAACCGGTTACTGCCAACGAACGGTTTAACCTAGAAAAACGAAATTTTGCGAGCCAAGTGGGATTGGTGTACTGATCATTACCTGAAAGTTTCATCAAGATTGGGTGAAAAAGTGTGTGCTGAGATTTCAGGCAACTCATAGCTTTTTGGTAGCTTGGCAGGCCCTTTCCATGAAAGTGATTCTCGCCAGTCTCTGCTTAGTTCTACATCAACAGCAAACAAACCATAGAGATAGAACTTGAAACTGCTTTATTGTGTCAAGTTTCAAAGAGCTAGCACAAACCGTGTTTGATTTAGAGTTCCAAATACATGTATCCCTATAGGAGAAAACAGAGTGAAACCTCAAAATGAAACCGGTTACTGCCAACGAACGGTTTAACCTAGAAGAACGAAATTTGGCGAGCCAAGTGGGATTGGTGTACTGATCATTACCTGAAAGTTTCATCAAGATTGGGTGAAAAAGTGTGTGCTGAGATTTCAGGCAACTCGTAGTTTTTTGGAAGCTTGGCAGGCCCTTTCCATGAAAGTGATTCTCGCCAGTCTCTGCTTAGGGCTACATCAACAGCAAACAAACCATAGAGATAGAACTTGAAACTGCTTTATTGTGTCAAGTTTCAAAGAGCTAGCACAAACCGTGTTTGATTTAGAGTTCCAAATACATGTATCCCTATAGGAGAAAACAGAGTGAAACCACAAAATGAAACCGGTTACTGCCAACGAACGGTTTAACCTAGAAGAACGAAATTTGGCGATCCAAGTGGGATTGGTGTACTGATCATTAACTGAAAGTTTCATCAAGATTGGGTGAAAAAGTGTGTGCTGAGATTTCCGGCAACTCGTAGTTTTTTGGAAGCTTGGCAGGCCCTTTCCATGAAAGTGATTCTCGCCAGTCTCTGCATAGGGCTACATCAACAGCAAACAAACCATAGAGATAGAACTTGAAACTGCTTTATTGTGTCAAGTTTCAAAGAGCTAGCACAAACCGTGTTTGATTTAGAGTTCCAAATACATGTCTCCCTATAGGAGAAAACAGAGTGAAACCTCAAAATGAAACCGGTTACTGCCAACGAACGGTTTAACCTAGAAGAACGAAATTTGGCGAGCCAAGTGGGATTGGTGTACTGATCATTACCTGAAAGTTTCATCAAGATTGGGTGAAAAAGTGTGTGCTGAGATTTCAGGCAACTCGTAGTTTTTGGAAGCTTGGCAGTCCCTTTCCATGAAAGTGATTCTCGCCAGTCTCTGCTTAGGGCTACATCAACAGCAAACAAACCATAGAGATAGAACTTGAAACTGCTTTATTGTGTCAAGTTTCAAAGAGCTAGCACAAACCGTGTTTGATTTAGAGTTCCAAATACATGTATCCCTATAGGAGAAAACAGAGTGAAACCTCAAAATGAAACCGGTTACTGCAAACGCACGGTTTAACGTAGAAGAACGAAATTTGGCGAGCCAAGTGGGATTGGTGTACTGATCATTACCTGAAAGTATCATCAAGATTGGGTGAAAAAGTGTTTGCTTAGATTTCAGGCAACTCGTAGTTTTTTGGAAGCTTGGCAGGCCCTTTCCAAGAAAGTGATTCTCGCCAGTCTCTGCTTAGGGCTACATCAACAGCAAACAAACCATAGAGATAGAACTTGAAACTGCTCTATTGTGTCAAGTTTCAAAGAGCTAGCACAAACCGTGTTTTATTTAGAGTTCCTAATCCATGTATCCCTATAGGAGAAAACAGAGTGAAACCTCAAAATGAAAACGGTTACTGCAAACGAACGGTTTAATCCAGAAGAACGAAATTTGGCTAGCCAAGTGGGATTGGAGTACTGATCATTACCTGAAAGTATCATCAATATTGGGTGAAAAAGTGTTTGCTTAGATTTCAGGCAACTCGTAGTTTTTTGGAAGCTTGGCAGGCCCTTTCCAACAAAGTGATTCTCGCCAGTCTCTGTGTAGGGCTACATCAACAACAAACAAACCATAGAGACAAAACTTGAAACTGCTTTATTGTGTCAACTTTCAAAGAGCTAGCACAAACCGTGTTTGATTTAGAGATCCAAATACATGTATCCCTATAGGAGAAAACAGAGTGAAACCTCAAAATGAAACCGGTTACTGCCAACGAACGGTTTAACCTAGAAGAACGAAATTTGGCGAGCCAAGCGGGATTGGTGTACTGATCATTACCTGAAAGTATCATCAAGATTGGGTGAAAGAGTGTTTGCTGAGATTTCAGGCAACTCGTAGTTTTTTGGAAGCTTGGCAGGCCCTTTCCATGAAAGTGATTCTTGCCAGTCTCTGCTTAGGGCTACATCAACAGCAAACAAACCGTAGAGATAGAACTTGAAACTACTCTATTGTGTCAACTTTCAAAGAGCTAGCACAAACCGTGTTTGATTTAGAGTTCCAAATACATGTATCCCTATAGGAGAAAACAGAGTGAAACCTCAAAATGAAAATGGTTACTGCAAACGAACCGTTTAACCTAGAAGAACGAAATTTGGCGAGCCAAGTGGGATTGGTGTACTGATCATTACCTGAAAGTATCATCAAGATTGGCTGATAAAGTGTTTGCTGAGATTTCAGGCAACTCGTAGTTATTTGGAAGCTTGGCAGGCCCTTTCCATGAAAGTGATTCTGGCCAGTCTCTGCTTAGGGCTACATCAACAGCAAACAAACCATAGAGATAGAACTTGAAAGTACTCTATTGTGTCAAGTTTCAAAGAGCTAGCACAAACCGTGTTTGATTTCGAGTTCCAAATACCTGTATCCCTATAGGAGAAAACAGAGTGAAACCTCAAAATGAAAACGGTTACTGCAAACGAACGGTTTAATCTAGAAGAACGAAATTTGGCGAGCCAAGTGGGATTGGTGTACTGATCATTACCTGAAAGTATCATCAAGATTGG
The DNA here is from genome assembly GCF_052094955.1 of Ictidomys tridecemlineatus. Taxonomy (NCBI): domain Eukaryota; kingdom Metazoa; phylum Chordata; class Mammalia; order Rodentia; family Sciuridae; genus Ictidomys; species Ictidomys tridecemlineatus. The sequence goes on along the minus strand of NW_027521605.1, from coordinate 62,026 downwards.
GTGAAAAAGTGTTTGCTGAGATTTCAGGCAACTCGTAGTTTTTTGGAAGCTTGGCAGGCCCTTTCCATGTAAGTGATTCTCGCCAGTCTCTGCTTAGGGCTACATCAACAGCAAACAAACCATAGAGATAGAACTTGAAACTGCTTTATTTTGTCAAGTTTCAAAGAGCTAGCACAAACCGTGTTTGATTTAGAGTTCCAAATACATGTATCCCTATAGGAGAAAACAGAGTGAAACCTCAAAATGAAACGGGTTACTGCAAACGCACGGTTTAACCTAGAAGAACGAAATTTGGCTAGCCAAGTGGGATTGGTGTACTGATCATTACCTGAAAGTATCATCAAGATTGGGTGAGAAAGTGTTTGGTTAGATTTCAGGAAACTCGTAGTTTTTTGGAAGGTTGGCAGGCCCTTTCCATGAAAGTGATTCTCGCCAGTCTCTGCTTAGGTCTACATCAACAGCAAACAAACCATAGAGATAGAACTTTAAACTGCTTTATTGTATCAAGTTTCCAAGAGCTAGCAGAAACCGTGTTTGATTTAGAGTTCCAAATACATCTATCCCTATAGGAGAAAACAGAGTGAAACCTCAAAATGAAAATGGTTACTGCAAACGAACCGTTTAACCTAGAAGAACGAAATTTGGCGAGCCAAGTGGGATTGGTGTACTGATCATTACCTGAAAGTATCATCAAGATTGGGTGATAAAGTGTTTGCTGAGATTTCAGGCAACTCGTAGTTATTTGGAAGCTTGGCAGGCCCTTTCCATGAAAGTGATTCTCTCCAGTCTCTGCTTAGGGCTACATCAACAGCAAACAAACCATAGAGATAGAACTTGAAACTGCTCTATTGTGTAAAGTTTCAAAGAGCTAGCACAAACCGTGTTTGATTTAGAGTTCCTAATACATGTATCCCTATAGGAGAAAACAGAGTGAAACCTCAAAATGAAAACGGTTCCTTCCAAGGACCGGTTTTACATAGAAGAACGAAATTTGGTGAGCCAAGTGGGATTGGTGTACTTATCATTACCTGAAAGTATCATCAAGATTGGGTGAAAAAGTGTTTTCTGAGATTTCAGGCAACTCCTAGTTTTTTGGAAGCTTGGCAGGCCCTTTCCATGAAAGTAATTCTCGCCAGTCTCTAATTAGGGTTGCATGAACAACAAACAAACCATAAAGATAAAACTTGAAACTGCTTTATTGTGTCAAGTTTCAAAGAGCTAGCACAAACCGTGTTTGATTTAGAGTTCCAAAGACATGTATCCCTATAGGAGAAAACAGAGTGAAACCTCAAAATGAAACCGGTTACTGCCAATGAACTGTTTATCCTAGAAGAACGAAATTTGGAGAGCCAAGCGGGATTGGTGTACTGATCATTACCTGAAAGAAACATCAAGATTGGGTGAAAAAGTGTTTGCTGGGATTTCAGGCAACTCGTAGTTTTTTGGAAGCTTGGCAGGCCCTTTCCATGAAAGTGATTCTTGCCTGTCTCTGCTTAGGGCTACATCAACAGCAAACAAACCATAGAGATAGAACTTGAAACTACTCTATTGTGTCAACATTCAAAGAGCTAGCACAAACCGGGTTTGATTCAAAGTTCCAAATACATGTATCCCTATAGGAGAAAAGAGAGTGAAACCTCAAAATGAAAACGGTTACAGCAAACGAACTGTTTAACCTAGAAGAACGAAATTTGGCGAGCCAAGTGGGATTGGTGTACTGATCATTACCTTAAAGTATAATCAAGATTGGGTGAAAAAGTGTTTGCTGAGATTTCAGGCAACTCATAGTTTTTTGGAAGCTTGGCAGGCCCTTTCCATGAAAGTGATTCTCGCCAGGCTCTGCTTAGGGCTACATCAACAGCAAACAAACTATAGAGATAGAACTTGAAACTGCTTTATTGTGTCAAGTTTCAAAGAGCTAGCACAAACCTTGTTTGATTTAGAGTTCCAAATACATGTATCCCTATAGGAGAAAACAGAGAGAAACCTCAAAATGAAACCGGTTACTGAAACGAAAGGTTAAACATAGAAGAACGAAATTTGGCGAGGCAAGTGGGATTGGTGTACTGATCATTACTTGAAAGTATCATTAAGATTGGGTGAGAAAGTGTTTGCTGAGATCAGGCAACTCGTAGTTTTTTGGAAGCTTGGCAGGCCCTTTCAATGAAAGTGATTCTCGCCAGTCTCTGCTTAGGGCTAACTCAACAGCAAACACACCGTAGAGATAGAACTTGAAACTGCTTTATTGTGTCAAGTTTCAAAGAGCTAGCAAAAACCGTGTTTGATTTAGAGTTCCAAATACATGTATCCCTATAGGAGAAAACAGAGAGAAACCTTATAATGAATCCGGTTACTGCAAACGAACGGTTTAACCTAGAAGAACGAAATTTGGCGAGCCAAGTGGGATTGGTGTACTGATCATTACCTGAAAGTATCATCAAGATTGGGTGAAAAAGTCTTTGCTGAGATTTCAGGCAACTCGTAGTTTTTTGGAAGCTTGGCAGGCCCTTTCCATGAAAGTGATTCTCGCCAGTCTCTGCTTAGGGCTACATCAACAGCAAACAAACCATAGAGATAGAACTTGAAACTGCTTTATTGTGTCAAGTTTCAAAGAGCTAGCACAAACCGTGTTTGATTTAGAGTTCCAAATACATGTATCCCTATAGGAGAAAACCGAGTGAATCCTCAAAATGAAACCGGTTACTGCAAACGAACGGTTCAACCTAGAAAAACGATATTTGGCGAGCCAAGTGGGATTGGTGTACTGATCATTACCTGAAAGTATCATCAAGATTGGGTGAGAAAGTGTTTGCTGAGATTTCAGGCAACTCATAGTTTTTTGGAAGCTTGGCAGGCCCTTTCCATGAAAGTGATTCTCGCCAGTCTCTGCTTAAAGCTACATCAACAGTAACAGACCATACAGATAGAACTTGAAACTGCTTTATTGTGTCAAGTTTCAAAGAGCTTGCACAAACCATGTTTGATTTAGAGTTCCAAATACATGTATCCCTATAGGAGAAAACAGAGTGAAACCTCAAAATGAAACCGGTTACGGCAAACGAAAGCTTCGACCTAGAAGAACGAAATTTGGCGAGCCAAGTGGGATTGGTGTACTGATCATTACCTGAAAGTATCATCAAGATTGGGTAAAAAAGTGTTTGCTGGGATTTCAGGCAACTCGTAGTTTTTTGGAAGCTTGGCAGGCCCTTTCCATGAAAGTGATTCTCGCCAGTCTCTGCTTAGGGCTACATCAACAGCAAACAAACCATTGATATAGAACTTGAAACTGCTTTATTGTGTCAAGTTTCAAAGAGCTAGCAAAAACCGTGTTTGATTTAGAGTTCCAAATACATGTATCCCTATACGAGAAAACAGAGTGAAACCTCAAAATGAAATCGGTTACTGCAAACGAAAGGTTCAACCTAGAAGAACGAAATTTGGCGAGGCAAGTGGAATTGGTGTACTGATCATTACTTGAAAGTATCATTAAGATTGGGTGAGAAAGTGTTTGCTGAGAATTCAGGCAACTCGTAGTTTTTTGGAAGGTTGGCAGGCCCTTTTTATGAAAGTGATTCTCACCAGTCTCTGCTTAGGGCTACATCAACAGCAAACAAACCATTGATATAGAACTTGAAACTGCTTTATTGTGTCAAGTTTCAAAGAGCTAGCACAAACCGTGTTTGATTCAAAGTTAAAAAAACATGTATCCCTATAGGAGAAAACAGAGTGAAACCTCAAAATGAAAACGGTTACAGCAAACGAACTGTTTAACCTAGAAGAACGAAATTTGGCGAGCCATTTGGGATTGGTGTACTGATCATTACCTTAAAGTATAATCAAGATTGGGTGAAAAAGTGTTTGCTTAGATTTCAGGCAACTCATAGTTTTTTGGAAGCTTGGCAGGCCCTTTCCATGAAAGTGATTCTCGCCAGGCTCTGCTTAGGGCTACATCAACAGCAAACAAACCATAGAGATAGAACTTGAAACTGCTTTATTTTATCAAGTTTCAAAGAGCTAGCGCAAACCGTATTTGATTTAGAGTTCCAAATACATGTATCCCTATAGGAGAATACAGAGTGAAACCTCAATATGAAACCGGTTACGGCAAACGAAAGCTTCGACCTAGAAGAACGAAATTTGGTGAGCCAAGTGGGATTGGTGTCCTGATAATTACCTGAAAGTATCATCAAGATTGGGTGAGAAAGTGTTTGCTGGATCAGGCAAATCGTAGTTTATTGGAAGCTTGGCAGGCCCTTTCCATGAAAGTGATTCTCGCCAGTCTATGCTTAGGGCTAACTCAACAGCAAACACACCGTAGAGATAGAACTTGAAACTGCTTTATTGTGTCAAGTTTCAAAGAGCTAGCACAAACCGTGTTTGATTTAGAGTTCCAAATACATGTATCCCTATAGGAGAAAACAGAGTGAAACCTCAAAATGAAACCGGTCACTGCCAACGAACGGTTTAACTTAGAAGAACGAAATTTGGCGAGCAAAGTGGGATTGGTGTACTGATCATTACCTGAAAGTATTATCAAGATTGGGTGAGAAAGTGTTTGCTGAGATTTCAGGCAACTAATAGTTTTATGGAAGCTTGGCAGGCCCTTTCCATGAAAGTGATTCTCGCCAGTCTCTGCTTAGGGCTACATCAACAGCAAACAAACTGTAGAGATAGAACTTGAAACTGCTTTACTGTGTCAAGTTTCAAAGAGCTAGCACAAACCGTGTTTGATTTAGAGTTCCAAATACATGTATCCCTATAGGAGAAAACTGAGTGAAACCTCAAAATGAAACCGGTTACTGCAAACGAACGGTTTAACCTAGAAGAACGAAATTTGGCGAGCCAAGTGGGATTGGTGTACTGATCATTACCTGAAAGTACCATTAAGATTGGGTGAAAAAGTGTTTGCTGAAATTTCAGGCAACTCGTAGTTTTTTGGAAGCTTGGCAGGACCTTTCCATGAAAGTGATTATCGCCAGTCTCTGCTTAGGGCTACATCAACAGAAAACAAACCATAGAGATAGAACTTGAAACTGCTTTATTGTGTCAAGTTTCAAACAGCTAGCACAAACCGTGTTTGATTTAGAGTTCCAAATACATGTATCCCTATAGGAGAAAACAGAGTGAAACCTCAAAATGAAACCGGTTACTGCAAACGAAAGGTTCAACATAGAAGAACGAAATTTGGCGAGGCAAGTGGGATTGGTGTACTGATCATTACTTGAAAGTATCATTAAGATTGGGTGATAAAGTGTTTGCTGAGAATTCAGGCAACTCGTAGTTTTTTGGAAGCTTGGCAGGCCTTTTTTATGAAAGTGATTCTCGCCAGTCTCTGCTTAGGGCTACATCAACAGCAAACAAACCATTGATATAGAACTTGAAACTGCTTTATTGTGTCAAGTTTCAAAGAGCTAGTACAAACCGTGTTTGATTCAAAGTTCCAAATACATGTATCCCTATAGGAGAAAACAGAGTGAAACCTCAAAATGAAAACGGTTACAGCAAACGAACTGTTTAACCTAGAAGAACGAAATTTGGCGAGCCACGTGGGATTGGTGTACTGATCATTACCTTAAAGTATAATCAAGATTGGGTGAAAAAGTGTTTGCTGAGATTTCAGGCAACTCGTAGTTTTTTGGAAGCTTGGCAGGCCCTTTCCATGAAAGTGATTCTCGCCAGGCTCTGCTTAGGGCTACATCAACAGCAAACAAACCATAGAGATAGAACTTGAAACTGCTTTATTGTGTCAAGTTTCAAAGAGCTAGCACAAACCGTGTTTGATTTAGAGTTCCAAATACATGTATCCCTATAGGAGAATACAGAGTGAAACCTCAAAATGAAACCGGTTACTGCTAACGAAAGGTTTAACCTAGAAGAACGAAATTTGGTGAGCCAAGTGGGATTGGTGTACTGATCATTACCTGAAAGTATCATCAATATTGGGTGAGAAAGTGTTTGCTGAGATCAGGCAAATCGTAGTTTTTTGGAAGCTTGGCAGGCCCTTTCCATGAAAGTGATTCTCGCCAGTCTCTGCTTAGGGCTAACTCAACAGCAAACACACCGTAGAGATAGAACTTGAAACTGCTTTATTGTGTCAAGTTTCAAAGAGCTAGCACAAAGCGTGTTTGATTTAGAGTTCCAAATACATGTATCCCTATAGGAGAAAACTGAGTGAAACCTCAAAATGAAACCGGTCACTGCCAACGAACGATTTAACCTAGAAGAACGAAATTTGGCTAGCCAAGTGGGATTGGTGTACATATCATTACCTGAAAGTACCATCAAGATTGGGTGAAAAAGTGTTTGCTGAGATTTCAGGCAACTCGTAGTTTTTTGGAAACTTGGCAGGACCTTTCCCTGAAAGTTATTCTCGCCAGTCTCTGCTTAAGGCTACATCAACAGAAAACAAACCATAGAGATAGAACTTGAATCTGCTTTATTGTGTCAAGTTTCAAAGAGCTAGCACAAACCTTGTTTGATTTAGAGTTCCAAATACATGTATTTCTATAGGAGAAAACAGAGAGAAACCTTATAATGAAACCGGTTACTGCAAACGAACGGTTTAACCTAGAAGAATGAAATTTGGCGAGCCAAGTGAGATTGGTGTACTGATCATTACCTGAAAGTATCATCAAGATTGGGTGAAAAAGGCTTTGCTGAGATTTCAGGCAACTCGTAGTTTTTTTGGAAGCTTGGCAGGCCCTTTCCATGAAAGTGATTCTCGCCAGTCTCTGCTTAGGGCTACATCAACAGCAAACAAACCATAGAGATAGAACTTGAAACTGCTTTATTGTGTCAAGTTTCAAAGAGCAGGCACAAACCGTGTTTGATTTAGAGTTCCAAATACATGTATCCCTATAGGAGAAAACAGAGTGAATCTTCAAAATGATACCGGTTACTGCAAACGAACGGTTCAACCTAGAAAAACGATATTTGGCGAGCCAAGCGGGATTGGTGTACTGATCATTACCTGAAAGTATCATCAAGATTGGGTGAAAAAGTGTTTGCTGAGATTTCAGGGAACTCGTAGTTTTTTGGAAGCTTGGCAGGCCCTTTCCATGAAAGTGATTCTCGCCAGTCTCTGATTAGGGCTACATCAACAGCAAAAAAACCATAGAGATAGAACTTGAAACTGCTTTATTGTGTCAAGTTTCAAAGAGCTACCACAAACCTTGTTTGATTTAGAGTTCCAAATACATGTATTCCTATACGAGAAAACAGAGTGAAACCTCAAAATGAAACCGGTTACTGCAAACGAAAGGTTCAACCTAGAAGAACGAAATTTGGCGAGGCAAGTGGGATTGGTGTACTGATCATTACTTGAAAGTATCATTAAGATTGGGTATGAAAGTGTTTGCTGAGAATTCAGGCAACTCGTAGTTTTTTGGAAGCTTGGCAGGCCCTTTTTATGAAAGTGATTCTCGCCAGTCTCTGCTTAGGGCTACATCAACAGCAAACAAACCATTGATATAGAACTTGAAACTGCTTTATTGTGTCAAGTTTCAAAGAGCTAGCACAATCCGTGATTCATTCAAAGTTCCAAATACATGTATCCCTATAGGAGAAAACAGAGTGAAACCTCAAAATGAAAACGGTTACAGCAAACGAACTGTTTAACCTAGAAGAACGAAATTTGGCGAGCCAAGTGGGATTGGTGTACTGATCATTACCTTAAAGTATAATCAAGATTGGGGGAAAAAGTGTTTGCTGACATTTCAGGCAACTCGTAGTTTTTTGGAAGCTTGGCAGGCCCTTTCCATGAAAGTGATTCTCGCCAGAGTCTGCTTAGGGCTACATCAATAGCAAACAAACCATAGAGATAGAACTTGAAACTGCTTTATTTTGTCAAGTTTCAAAGAGCTAGCACAAACCGTGTTTGATTTAGAGTTCCAAATACATGTATCCCTATAGGAGAATACAGAGTGAAACCTCAAAATGAAACCGGTTACTGCCAACGAAAGGTTTAACCTAGAAGAACGAAATTTGGTAGGCCAAGTGGGATTGGTGTACTGATCATTACCTGAAAGTATCATCAAGATTGGGTGAGAAAGTGTTTGCTGAGATCAGGCAACTCTTAGTTTTTTGGAAGCTTGGCAGGCCCTTTCCATGAAAGTGATTCTCGCCAGTCTATGCTTAGGGCTAACTCAACAGCAAACACACTGTAGAGATAGAACTTGAAACTACTTTATTGTGTCAAGTTTCAAAGAGCTAGCACAAACCGTGTTTGATTTAGAGTTCCAAATACATGTATCCCTATAGGAGAAAACAGAGTGAAACCTCAAAATGAAACCGGTCACTGCAAACGAACGGTTTAACTTAGAAGAACGAAATTTGGCGAGCCAAGTGGGATTGGTGTACTGATCATTACCTGAAAGTATCATCAAGATTTGGTGAGAAAGTGTTTGCTGAGATTTCAGGCAACTCATAGTTTTTTGGAAGCTTGGCAGGCCCTTTCCATGAAAGTGATTCTCGCCAGTCTCTGCTTAGGGCTACATCGACAGCAAACAAACTGTAGAGAAAGAACTTGAAACTGCTTTATTGTGTCAAGTTTCAAAGAGCTAGCACAAACCGTGTTTTATTTAGAGTTCCAAATACATGTATCCCTATAGGAGAAAACTGAGTAAAACCTCAAAATGAAAACGGTTACTGCAAACGAAAGGTTCGACCTAGAAGAACCAAATTTGGCGAGCCAAGTGGGATTGGTGTACTGATCATTACCTGAAAGTATCATCAAGATTGGGTGAAAAAGTGTTTGCTGAGATTTCAGGCAACTCGTAGTTTTTTGGAAGCTTGGCAGGCCCTTTCCATGAAAGTGATTCTCGCCAGTCTCTGCTTAGGGCTAACTCAACAGCAAACACACCGTAGAGATAGAACTTAAAACTGCTTTATTGTGTCAAGTTTCAAAGAGCTAGCACAAACCGTGTTTGATTTAGAGTTCCAAATACATGTATCCCTATAGGAGAAAACTGAGTGAAACCTCAAAATGAAACCGGTCACTGCCAACGAACGATTTAACCTAGAAGAACGAAATTTGGCTAGCCAAGTGGGATTGGTGTACTGATCATTACCTGAAAGTACAATCAAGATTGGGTGAAAAAGTGTTTGCTGAGATTTCAGGCAACTCGTAGTTTTTTGGAAGCTTGGCAGGACCTTTCCATGAAAGTGATTCTCGCCAGTCTCTGCTTAAGGCTACATCAACAGAAAACAAACCATAGAGATAGAACTTGAATCTGCTTTATAGTGTCAAGTTTCATAGAGCTAGCACAAACCTTGTTTGATTTAGAGTTCCAAATACATGTATTTCTATAGGAGAAAACAGAGAGAAACCTTATAATGAAACCGGTTACTGCAAACGAACGGTTTAACCTAGAAGAATGAAATTTGGCGAGCCAAGTGGGATTGGTGTACTGATCATTACCTGAAAGTATCATCAAGATTGGGTGAAAAAGGCTTTGCTGAGATTTCAGGCAACTCGTAGTTTTTTGGAAGCTTGGCAGGCCCTTTCCATGAAAGTGATTCTCGCCAGTCTCTGCTTAGGGCTACATCAACTGCAAACAAACCATAGAGATAGAACTTGAAACTGCTTTATTGTGTCAAGTTTCAAATAGCAGGCACAAACCGTGTTTGATTTAGAGTTCCAAATACATGTATCCCTATAGGAGAAAACAGAGTGAATCCTCAAAATGAAACCGGTTACTGCAAACGAACGGTTCAACCTAGAAAAACGATATTTGGCGAACCAAGTGGGATTGGTGTACTGATCATTACCTGAAAGTATCATCAAGATTGGGTGAAAAAGTGTTTGCTGAGATTTCAGGGAACTCGTAGTTTTTTGGAAGCTTGGCAGGCCCTTTCCATGAAAGTGATTCTCGCCAGTCTCTGATTAGGGCTACATCAACAGCAAAAAAACCATAGAGATAGAACTTGAAACTGCTTTATTGTGTCAAGTTTCAAAGAGCTAGCACAAACCGTGTTTGATTTAGAGTTCCAAATACATGTATCCCTATTCGAGAAAACAGAGTGAAACCTCAAATAGAAACCGGTTACTGCAAACGAAAGGTTCAACCTAGAAGAACGAAATTTGGCGAGGCAAGTGGGATTGGTGTACTGATTATTACTTTAAAGTATCATTAAGATTGGGTATGAAAGTGTTTGCTGAGAATTCAGGCAACTCGTAGTTTTTTGGAAGCTTGGCAGGCCCTTTTTATGAAAGTGATTCTCGCCAGTCTCTGCTTAGGGCTACATCAACAGCAAACAAACTATTGATATAGAACTTGAAACTGCTTTATTGTGTCAAGTTTCAAAGAGCTAGCACAATCCGTGTTTGATTCAAAGTTCCAAATACATGTATCCCTATAGGAGAAAACAGAGTGAAACCTCAAAATGAAAACGGTTACAGTAAACGAACTGTTTAACCTAGAAGAACGAAATTTGGCGAGCCAAGTGGGATTGGTGTACTGATCATTACATGAAAGTATAATCAAGATTGGGTGAAAAAGTGTTTGCTGAGATTTCAGGCAACTCGTAGTTTTTTGGAAGCTTGGCAGGCCCTTTCCATGAAAGTGATTCTCGCCAGAGTCTGCTTAGGGCTACATCAACAGCAAACAAACCATAGAGATAGAACTTGAAACTGCTTTATTGTGTCAAGTTTCAAAGAGCTAGCGCAAACCGTGTTTGATTTAGAGTTCCAAATACATGTATCCCTATAGGAGAATACAGAGTGAAACCTCAAAATGAAACCGGTTACTGCCAACGAAAGGTTTAACCTAGAAGAACGAAATTTGGTGAGCCAAGTGGGATTGGTGTACTGATCATTACCTGAAAGTATCATCAAGATTGGGTGAGAAAGTTTTTGCTGAGATCAGGCAACTCGTAGTTTTTTGGAAGCTTGGCAGGCCCTTTCCATGAAAGTGATTCTCGCCAGTCTATGCTTAGGGCTAACTCAACAGCAAACACACTGTAGAGATAGAACTTGAAACTGCTTTATTGTGTCAAGTTTCAAAGAGCTAGCACAAACCGTGTTTGATTTAGAGTTCCAAATACATGTATCCCTATAGGAGAAAACAGAGTGAAACCTCAAAATGAAACCGGTCACTGCCAACGAACGGTTTAACTTAGAAGAACGAAATTTGGCGAGCCAAGTGGGATTGGTGTACTGATCATTACCTGAAAGTATCATCAAAATTGGGTGAGAAATTGTTTGCTGAGATTTCAGGCAACTCATAGTTTTTTGGAAGCTTGGCAGGCCCTTTCCATGAAAGTGATTCTCGCCAGTCTCTGCTTAGGGCTACATCAACAGCAAACAAACTGTAGAGATAGAACTTAAAACTGCTTTATTGTGTCAAGTTTCAAAGAGCTAGCACAAACCGTGTTTGATTTAGAGTTCCAAATACATGTATCCCTATAGGAGAAAACTGAGTGAAACCTCAAAATGAAAACGGTTACTGCAAACGAAAGGTTCGACCTAGAAGAACGAAATTTGGCGAGCCAAGTGGGATTGGTGTACTGATCATTACCTGAAAGTATCATCAAGATTGGGTGAAAAAGTGTTTGCTGAGATTTCAGGCAACTCGTAGTTTTTTGGAAGCTTGGCAAGCCCTTTCCATGAAAGTGATTCTCGCCAGTCTCTGCTTAGGGCTAACTCAACAGCAAACACACCGTAGAGATAGAACTTGAAACTTCTTTATTGTGTCAAGTTTCAAAGAGCTAGCACAAACCGTGTTTGATTTAGAGTTCCAAATACATGTATCCCTATAGGAGAAAACAGAGTGAAACCTCAAAATGAAACCGGTCACTGAAAACGAACGGTTTAACTTAGAAGAACGAAATTTGGCGAGCCAAGTGGGATTGGTGTACTGATCATTACCTGAAAGTATCATCAAGATTGGGTGAGAAAGTGTTTGCTGAGATTTCAGGCAACTCATAGTTTTTTGGAAGCTTGGCAGGCCCTTTCCATGAAAGTGATTCTCGCCAGTCTCTGCTTAGGGCTACATCAACAGCAAACAAACCATTGATATAGAACTTGAAACTGCTTTATTGTGTCAAGTTTCAAAGAGCTAGCACAAACCGTGTTTGATTTAGAGTTCCAAATACATGTATCCCTATAGGAGAAAACAGAGTGAAACCTCAAAATGAAAACGGTTACAGCAAACGAACGGTTTAACCTAGAAGAACGAAATTTGGCGAGCCAAGTGGGATTGGTGTACTGATCATTACCTGAAAGTATCATCAAGATTGGGTGAAAAAGTGTTTGCTGAGATTTCAGGGAACTCGTAGTTTTTTGGAAGCTTGGCAGGCCCTTTCCATGAAAGTGATTCTCGCCAGTCTCTGCTTAGGGCTACATCAACAGCAAACAAACCATAGAGATAGAACTTGAAACTGCTTTATTGTGTCAAGTTTCAAAGAGCTAGCACAAACCGTGTTTGATTTAGAGTTCCAAATACATGTATCCCTATAGGAGAAAACAGAGTGAATCCTCAAAATGAAACCGGTTACTGCAAACGAAAGGTTCAACCTAGAAGAAGGAAATTTGGCGAGCAAAGTGGGATTGGTGTACTGATCATTACTTGAAAGTATCATTCAGATTGGGTGAGAAAGTGTTTGCTGAGATTTCAGGCAACTCATAGATTTTGGATACTTGGCAGGCCCTTTTTATGAAAGTGATTGTCGCCAGTCTCTGCTTAGGGCTACATCAACAGCAAACAAACCATTGATATAGAACTTGAAACTGCTTTATTGTGTCAAGTTTCAAAGAGCTAGCACAAACCGTGTTTGATTTAGAGTTCCTAATACATGTATCCCTATAGGAGAAAACAGAGTGAAACCTCAAAATGAAACCGGTCACTGAAAACGAACGGTTTAACTTAGAAGAACGAAATTTGGCGAGCCTAGTGGGATTGGTGTACTGATCATTACCTGAAAGTATCATCAAGATTGGGTGAAAAAGTGTTTGCTGAGATTTCAGGCAACTCATAGTTTTTTGGAAGCTTGGCAGGCCCTTTCCATGAAAGTGATTCTCGCCAGTCTCTGCTTAGGGCTACATCAACAGCAAACAAACCATTGATATAGAATTTGAAACTGCTTTATTGTGTCAAGTTTCAAAGAGCTAGCAAAAACCGTGTTTGATTTAGAGTTCCAAATACATGTATCCCTATAGGAGAAAACAGAGTGAAACCTCAAAATGAAAACGGTTTCTGCAAACGAACGGTTTAACCTAGAAGAACGAAATTTGGCGAGCCAAGTGGGATTGGTGTACTGATCAATACCTGAAAGTATCATCAAGATTGAGTGAAAAAGGGTTTGCTGACATTTCAGGGAACTCGTAGTTTTTTTGTAAGCTTGGCAGGCCCTTTCCATGAAAGTGATTCTCGCCAGTCTCTGCTTAGGGCTACATCAACAGCAAACAAACCATAGAGATAGAACTTGAAACTGCTTTATTGTGTCAAGTTTCAAAGAGCTAGCAAAAACCGTGTTTGATTTAGAGTTCCAAATACATGTATCCCTATAGGAGAAAACAGAGTGAATCCTCAAAATGAAACCGGTTACTGCAAACGAAAGGTTTAACCTAGAAGAACGAAATTTGGCGAGCCAAGTGGGATTGGTGTACTGATCATTACCTGAAAGTTTCATCAAGATTGGGTGAAAAAGTGTTTGCTGAGATTTCAGGCAACTCGTAATTTTTTGGAAGCTTGGCAGGCCCTTTCCATGAAAGTGATTCTCGCCAGTCTCTGCTTAAAGCTACATTAACAGCAAACAAACCATAGAGAAAGAACTTGAAACTGCTTTATTGTGTCAAGTTTCAAAGAGCTAGCACAAACCTTGTTTGATTTAGAGTTCCAAATACATGTATCCCTATAGGAGAAAACTGAGTGAAACCTCAAAATGAAAACGGTTACTGCCAACGAACGGTTTAACCTAGAAGAATGAAATTTGGCGAGCCAAGTGGGATTGGTGTACTGATCATTACCTGAAAGTATCATCAAGATTGGGTGAGAAAGTGTTTGCTGAGATTTCAGGCAACTCGTAGTTTCTTGGAAGCTTGGCAGGCCCTTTGCATGAAAGTGATTCTCGCCAGTCTCTGCTTAAAGCTACATCAACAGCAAACAAACTGTAGAGATAGAACTTGAAACTGCTTTATTGTGTGAAGTTTCAAAGAGCTAGCACAAACTGTGTTTGATTTAGAGTTCCAAATACATGTATCCCTATAGGAGAAAACAGAATGAAACCTCAAAATGAAACCGGTTACTGCCATCGAAAGTTTAACCTAGAAGAACAAAATTTGGCGAGCCTAGTGGGATTGGTGTACTGATCATTACCCAAAGTTTCATCAAGATTGAGTGAAAAAGTGTGTGCTGAGATTTCAGGGAACTCGTAGTTTTTTGGAAGCTTGGCAGGCCCTTTCCATGAAAGTGATTCTCGCCAGTCTCTGCTTAGGGCTACATCAACAGCAAACAAACCATAGGAACAGAACTTGAAACTGCTTTATTGTGTCAAGTTTCAAAGAGCTAGCACAAACCGTGTTTGATTTAGAGTTCCAAATACATGTATCCCTATGGAAGAAAACAGAGTGAAACCTCAAAATGAAACCGGTTACTGCCAACGAACGGTTTAACCTAGAAAAACGAAATTTGGCGAGCCAAGTAGGATTGGTGTACTGATCATTACCTGAAAGTATCATCAAGATTGGGTGAGAAAGTGTTTGCTGAGATTTCAGGCAACTCGTAGTTTTTTGGAAGCTTGGCAGGCCCTTTTCATGAAAGTGATTCTTGCGAGTCTCTGCTTAAAGCTACATCAACAGCAAACAAACCATAGAGATAGAACTTGAAACTGCTTTATTGTGTCAAGTTTCAAAGAGCTAGCACAAACCGTGTTTGATTTAGAGTTCCAAATACATGTATCCCTATAGGAGAAAACAGAGTGAAACCTCAAAATGAAAACGGTTACAGCAAACGAACGGTTTAACCTAGAAGAACGAAATTTGGCGAGCCTAGTGGGATTGGTGTACTGATCATTACCTGAAAGTATCATCAAGATTGGGTGAAAAAGTGTTTGCTGAGATTTCAGGGAACTCGTAGTTTTTTGGAAGCTTGGCAGGCCCTTTCCATGAAAGTGATTCTGGCCAGTCTCTGCTTAGGGCTACATCAACAGCAAACAAACCATAGAGATAGAACTTGAAACTGCTTTATTGTGTCAAGTTTCAAAGAGCTAGCACAAACCGTGTTTGATTTAGAGTTCCAAATACATGTATCCCTATAGGAGAAAACAGAGTGAATCCTCAAAATGAAACCGGTTACTGCAAACGAAAGGTTCAACCTAGAAGAAGGAAATTTGGCGAGCAAAGTGGGATTGGTGTACTGATCATTACTTGAAAGTATCATTCAGATTGGGTGAGAAAGTGTTTGCTGAGATTTCAGGCAACTCGTAGATTTTGGATACTTGGCAGGCCCTTATTATGAAAGTGATTGTCGCCAGTCTCTGCTTAGGGCTACATCAACAGCAAACAAACCATTGATATAGAACTTGAAACTGCTTTATTGTGTCAAGTTTCAAAGAGCTAGCACAAACCGTGTTTGATTTAGAGTTCCTAATACATGTATCCCTATAGGAGAAAACAGAGTGAAACCTCAAAATGAAACCGGTCACTGAAAACGAACGGTTTAACTTAGAAGAACGAAATTTGGCGAGCCAAGTGGGATTGGTGTACTGATCATTACCTGAAAGTATCATCAAGATTGGGTGAGAAAGTGTTTGCTGAGATTTCAGGCAACTCGAAGTTTTTTGGAAGCTTGGCAGGCCCTTTCCATGAAAGTGATTCTCGCCAGTCTCTGCTTAGGGCTACATCAACAGCAAACAAACTGTAGAGATAGAACTTGAAACTGCTTTATTGTGTCAAGTTTCAAAGAGCTAGCACAAACCGTGTTTGATTTAGAGTTCCAAATACATGTATCCCTTTTGGAGAAAACTGAGTGAAACCTCAAAATGAAAACGGTTACTGCAAACGAAAGGTTCGACCTAGAAGAACGAAATTTTGCTAGCCAAGTGGGATTGGTGTACTGATCATTACCTGAAAGTATCATCAAGATTGGGTGAAAAAGTGTTTGCTGAGATTTCAGGCAACTCATAGTTTTTTGGAAGCTTGGCAGGCCCTTTCCATGAAAGTGATTCTCGCCAGTCTCTGCTTAGGGCTACATCAACAGCAAACAAACCATTGATATAGAACTTGAAACTGCTTTATTGTGTCAAGTTTCAAAGAGCTAGCAAAAACCGTGTTTGATTTAGAGTTCCAAATACATGTATCCCTATAGGAGAAAACAGAGTGAAACCTCAAAATGAAAACGGTTTCTGCAAACGAACGGTTTAACCTAGAAGAACGAAATTTGGCGAGCCAAGTGGGATTGGTGTACTGATCATTACCTGAAAGTATCATCAAGATTGGGTGAAAAAGTGTTTGCTGAGATTTCAGGGAACTCGTAGTTTTTTTGTAAGCTTGGCAGGCCCTTTCCATGAAAGTGATTCTCGCCAGTCTCTGCTTAGGGCTACATCAACAGCAAACAAACCATAGAGATAGAACTTGAAACTGCTTTATTGTGTCAAGTTTCAAAGAGCTAGCACAAACTGTGTTTGATTTAGAGTTCCAAATACATGTATCCCTATAGGAGAAAACAGAGTGAATCCTCAAAATGAAACCGGTTACTGCAAACGAAAGGTTTAACCTAGAAGAACGACATTTGGCGAGCCAACTGGGATTGGTGTACTGATCATTACCTGAAAGTTTCATCAAGATTGGGTGAAAAAGTGTTTGCTGAGATTTCAGGCAACTCGTAGTTTTTTGGAAGCTTGGCAGGCCCTTTGCATGAAAGTGATTCTCGCCAGTCTCTGCTTAAAGCTACATTAACAGCAAACAAACCATAGAGATAGAACTTGAAACTGCTTTATTGTGTCAAGTTTCAAAGAGCTAGCACAAACCTTGTTTGATTTAGAGTTCCAAATACATGTATCCCTATAGGAGAAAACTGAGTGAAACCTCAAAATGAAAACGGTTACTGCCAACGAACGGTTTAACCTAGAAGAATGAAATTTGGCGAGCCAAGTGGGATTGGTGTACTGATCATTACCTGAAAGTATCATCAAGATTGGGTGAGAAAGTGTTTGCTGAGATTTCAGGCAACTCGTAGTTTTTTGGAAGCTTGGCAGGCCCTTTGCATGAAAGTGATTCTCGCCAGTCTCTGCTTAAAGCTACATCAACAGCAAACAAACTGTAGAGATAGAACTTGAAACTGCTTTATTGTGTCAAGTTTCAAAGAGCTAGCACAAACTGTGTTTGATTTAGAGTTCCAAATACATGTATCCCTATAGGAGAAAACAGAATGAAACCTCAAAATGAAACCGGTTACTGCCATCGAAAGTTTAACCTAGAAGAACGAAATTTGGCGAGCCTAGTGGGATTGGTGTACTGATCATTACCCAAAGTTTCATCAAGATTGAGTGAAAAAGTGTGTGCTGAGATTTCAGGGAACTCGTAGTTTTTTGGAAGCTTGGCAGGCCCTTTCCATGAAAGTGATTCTCGCCAGTCTCTGCTTAGGGCTACATCAACAGCAAACAAACCATAGGAACAGAACTTGAAACTGCTTTATTGTGTCAAGTTTCAAAGAGCTAGCACAAACCGTGTTTGATTTAGAGTTCCAAATACATGTATCCCTATGGAAGAAAACAGAGTGAAACCTCAAAATGAAACCGGTTACTGCCAACGAACGGTTTAACCTAGAAAAACGAAAGTTGGCGAGCCAAGTAGGATTGGTGTACTGATCATTACCTGAAAGTATCATCAAGATTGGGTGAGAAAGTGTTTGCTGAGATTTCAGGCAACTCGTAGTTTTTTGGAAGCTTGGCAGGCCCTTTTCATGAAAGTGATTCTTGCGAGTCTCTGCTTAAAGCTACATCAACAGCAAACAAACCATAGAGATAGAACTTGAAACTGCTTTATTGTGTCAAATTTCAAAGAGCTAGCACAAACCGTGTTTGATTTAGAGTTCCAAATACATGTATCCCTATAGGAGAAAACAGAGTGAACCCTCAAAATGAAAACGGTTTCTGCAAACGAACGGTTTAACCTAGAAGAACGAAATTTGGCAAGCCAAGTGGGATTGGTGTACTGATCATTACCTGAAAGTATCATCAAGATTGGGTGAGAAAGTGTTTGCTGAGAATTCAGGCAACTCGTAGTTTTTTGGAAGCTTGGCAGGCCCTTTTTATGAAAGTGATTCTAGCCAGTCTCTGCTTAGGGCTACATCAACAGCAAACAAACTATTGATATAGAACTTGAAACTGCTTTATTGTGTCAAGTTTCAAAGAGCTAGCACAATCCGTGTTTGATTCAAAGTTCCAAATACATGTATCCCTATAGGAGAAAACAGAGTGAAACCTCAAAATGAAAACGGTTACAGCAAACGAACTGTTTAACCTAGAAGAACGAAGTTTGGCGAGCCAAGTGGGATTGGTGTACTGATCATTACGTGAAAGTATAATCAAGATTGGGTGAAAAAGTGTTTGCTGAGATTTCAGGCAACTCGTAGTTTTTTGGAAGCTTGGCAGGCCCTTTCCATGAAAGTGATTCTCGCCAGAGTCTGCTTAGGGCTACATCAACAGCAAACAAACCATAGAGATAGAACTTGAAACTGCTTTATTGTGTCAAGTTTCAAAGAGCTAGCGCAAACCGTGTTTGATTTAGAGTTCCAAATACATGTATCCCTATAGGAGCATACAGAGTGAAACCTCAAAATGAAACCGGTTACTGCCAACGAAAGGTTTAACCTAGAAGAACGAAATTTGGTGAGCCAAGTGGGATTGGTGTACTGATCATTACCTAAAAGTATCATCAAGATTGGGTGAGAAAGTGTTTGCTGAGATCAGGCAACTCGTAGTTTTTTGGAAGCTTGGCAGGCCCTTTCCATGAAAGTGATTCTCGCCAGTCTATGCTTAGTGCTAAATCAACAGCAAACACACTGTAGAGATAGAACTTGAAACTGCTTTATTGTGTCAAGTTTCAAAGAGCTAGCACAAACCGTGTTTGATTTAGAGTTCCAAATACATGTATCCCTATAGGAGAAAACAGAGTGAAACCTCAAAATGAAACCGGTCACTGCCAAGGAACGGTTTAACTTAGAAGAACGAAATTTGGCGAGCCAAGTGGGATTGGTGTACTTATCATTACCTGAAAGTATCATCAAGATTGGGTGAGAAAGTGTTTGCTGAGATTTCAGGCAACTCATAGTTTTTTGGAAGCTTGGCAGGCCCTTTCCATGAAAGTGATTCTCGCCAGTCTCTGCTTAGGGCTACATCAACAGCAAACAAACTGTAGAGATAGAACTTAAAACTGCTTTATTGTGTCAAGTTTCAAAGAGCTAGCACAAACCGTGTTTGATTTAGAGTTCCAAATACATGTATCCCTATAGGAGAAAACTGAGTGAAACCTCAAAATGAAAACGGTTACTGCAAACGAAAGGTTCGACCTAGAAGAACGAAATTTGGCGAGCCAAGTGGGATTGGTGTACTGATCATTACCTGAAAGTATCATCAAGATTGGGTGAAAAAGTGTTTGCTGAGATTTCAGGGAACTCGTAGTTTTTTGGAAGCTTGGCAGGCCCTTTCCATGAAAGTGATTCTCGCCAGTCTCTGCTTAGGGCTACATCAACAGCAAACAAACCATAGAGATAGAACTTGAAACTGCTTTATTGTGTCAAGTTTCAAAGAGCTAGCACAAACCGTGTTTGATTTAGAGTTCCAAATACATGTATCCCAATAGGAGAAAACAGAGAGAAACCTTATAATGAAACCGGTTACTGCAAACGAACGGTTTAACCTAGAAGAATGAAATTTGGCGAGCCAAGTGGGATTGGTGTACTGATCATTACCTGAAAGTATCATCAAGATTGGGTGAAAAAGGCTTTGCTGAGATTTCAGGCAACTCGTAGTTTTTTGGAAGCTTGGCAGGCCCTTTGTATGAAAGTGATTCTCGCCAGTCTCTGCTTAGGGCTACATCAACAGCAAACAAACCATAGAGATAGAACTTGAAACTGCTTTATTGTGTCAAGTTTCAAATAGCAGGCACAAACCGTGTTTGATTTAGAGTTCCAAATACATGTATCCCTATAGGAGAAAACAGAGTGAATCCTCAAAATGAAACCGGTTACTGCAAACGAACGGTTCAACCTAGAAAAACGATATTTGGCGAACCAAGTGGGATTGGTGTACTGATCATTACCTGAAAGTATCATCAAGATTGGGTGAAAAAGTGTTTGCTGAGATTTCAGGGAACTCGTAGTTTTTTGGAAGCTTGGCAGGCCCTTTCCATGAAAGTGATTCTCGCCAGTCTCTGATTAGGGCTACATCAACAGCAAAAAAACCATAGAGATGGAACTTGAAACTGCTTTATTGTGTCAAGTTTCAAAGAGCTAGCACAAACCGTGTTTGATTTAGAGTTCCAAATACATGTATCCCTATTCGAGAAAACAGAGTGAAACCTCAAAATGAAACCGGTTACTGCAAACGAAAGGTTCAACCTAGAAGAACGAAATTTGGCGAGGCAAGTGGGATTGGTGTACTGATTATTACTTTAAAGTATCATTAATATTGGGTATGAAAGTGTTTGCTGAGAATTCAGGCAACTCGTAGTTTTTTGGAAGCTTGGCAGGCCCTTTCCATGAAAGTGATTCTCGCCAGTCTCTGCTTAGGGCTACATCAACAGCAAACAAACTGTAGAGATAGAACTTAAAACTGCTTTATTGTGTCAAGTTTCAAAGAGCTAGCACAAACCGTGTTTGATTTAGAGTTCCAAATACATGTATCCCTATAGGAGAAAACTGAGTGAAACCTCAAAATGAAAACGGTTACTGCCAACGAAAGGTTCGACCTAGAAGAACGAAATTTGGCGAGCCAAGTGGGATTGGTGTACTGATCATTACCTGAAAGTATCATCAAGATTGGGTGAAAAAGTGTTTGCTGAGATTTCAGGCAACTCGTAGTTTTTTGGAAGCTTGGCATGCCCTTTCTATGAAAGTGATTCTCGCCAGTCTCTGCTTAGGGCTAACTCAACAGCAAACACACCGTAGAGATAGAACTTGAAACTTCTTTATTGTGTCAAGTTTCAAAGAGCTAGCACAAACCGTGTTTGATTTAGAGTTCCAAATACATGTATCCCTATAGGAGAAAACAGAGTGAAACCTCAAAATGAAACCGGTCACTGAAAACGAACGGTTTAACTTAGAAGAACGAAATTTGGCGAGCCAAGTGGGATTGGTGTACTGATCATTACCTGAAAGTATCATCAAGATTGGGTGAGAAAGTGTTTGCTGAGATTTCAGGCAACTCATAGTTTTTTGGAAGCTTGGCAGGCCCTTTCCATGAAAGTGATTCTCGCCAGTCTCTGCTTAGGACTACATCAACAGCAAACAAACCATTGATATAGAACTTGAAACTGCTTTATTGTGTCAAGTTTCAAAGAGCTAGCACAAACCGTGTTTGATTTAGAGTTCCAAATACATGTATCCCTATAGGAGAAAACAGAGTGAAACCTCAAAATGAAAACGGTTACAGCAAACGAACGGATTAACCTAGAAGAACGAAGTTTGGCGAGCCAAGTGGGATTGGTGTACTGATCATTACCTGAAAGTATCATCAAGATTGGGTGAAAAAGTGTTTGCTGAGATTTCAGGGAACTCGTAGTTTTTTGGAAGTTTGGCAGGCCCTTTCCATGAAAGTGATTCTCGCCAGTCTCTGCTTAGGGCTACATCAACAGCAAACAAACCATAGAGATAGAACTTGAAACTGCTTTATTGTGTCAAGTTTCAAAGAGCTAGCACAAACCGTGTTTGATTTAGAGTTCCAAATACATGTATCCCTATAGGAGAAAACAGAGTGAATCCTCAAAATGAAACCGGTTACTGCAAACGAAAGGTTCAACCTAGAAGAAGGAAATTTGGCGAGCAAAGTGGGATTGGTGTACTGATCATTACTTGAAAGTATCATTCAGATTGGGTGAGAAAGTGTTTGCTGAGATTTCAGGCAACTCGTAGATTTTGGATACTTGGCAGGCCCTTTTTATGAAAGTGATTGTCGCCAGTCTCTGCTTAGGGCTACATCAACAGCAAACAAACCATTGATATAGAACTTGAAACTGCTTTATTGTGTCAAGTTTCAAAGAGCTAGCACAAACCGTGTTTGATTTAGAGTTCCTAATACATGTATCCCTATAGGAGAAAACAGAGTGAAACCTCAAAATGAAACCGGTCACTGAAAACGAACGGTTTAACTTAGAAGAACGAAATTTGGCGAGCCAAGTGGGATTGGTGTACTGATCATTACCTGAAAGTATCATCAAGATTGTGTGAGAAAGTGTTTGCTGAGATTTCAGGCAACTCATAGTTTTTTTGGAAGCTTGGCAGGCCCTTTCCATGAAAGTGATTCTCACCAGTCTCTGCTTAGGGCTACATCAACAGCAAACAAACTGTAGAGATAGAACTTGAAACTGCTTTATTGTGTCAAGTTTCAAAGAGCTAGCACAAACCGTGTTTGATTTAGAGTTCCAAATACATGTATCCCTATTGGAGAAAACTGAGTGAAACCTCAAAATGAAAACGGTTACTGCAAACAAAAGGTTCGACCTAGAAGAACGAAATTTGGCGAGCCAAGTGGGATTGGTGTACTGATCATTACCTGAAAGTATCATCAAGATTGGGTGAGAAAGTGTTTGCTGAGATTTCAGGCAACTCGTAGTTTTTGAAAGGTTGGCAGGCCCTTTCCATGAAAGTGATTCTCGCCAGTCTCTGCTTAGGGCTACAACAACAGCAAACAAACCATAGAGAAAGAACTTGAAACTGCTTTATTGTGTCAAGTTTCAAAGAGCTAGCACAAACCGTGTTTGATTTAGAGTTCCAAATACATGTATCCCTATAGGAGAAAACAGAGTGAAACCTCAAAATGAAACCGGTTACTGCCAACGAACGGTTTAACCTAGAAGAATGAAATTTGGCGAGCCAAGTGGGATTAGTGTACTGATCATTACCTGAAAGTTTCATCAAGATTGGGTGAAAAAGTGTTTGCTGAGATTTCAGGCAACTCGTAGTTTTTTGGAAGCTTGGCAGGCCCTTTGCATGAAAGTGATTTCTCGCCAGTCTCTGCTTAAAGCTACATCAACAGCAAACAAACTGTAGAGATAGAACTTGAAACTGCTTTATTGTGTCAAGTTTCAAAGAGCTAGCACAAACTGTGTTTGATTTAGAGTTCCAAATACATGTATCCCTATAGGAGAAAACAGAATGAAACCTCAAAATGAAACCGGTTACTGCCATCGAAAAGTTTAACCTAGAAGAACGAAATTTGGCGAGCCTAGTGGGATTGGTGTACTGATCATTACCCAAAGTTTCATCAAGATTGAGTGAAAAAGTGTGTGCTGAGATTTCAGGGAACTCGTAGTTTTTTGGAAGCTTGGCAGGCCCTTTCCATGAAAGTGATTCTCGCCAGTCTCTGCTTAGGCTAAATCAACAGCAAACAAACCATAGGAACAGAACTTGAAACTGCTTTATTGTGTCAAGTTTCAAAGAGCTAGCACAAACCGTGTTTGATTTAGAGTTCCAAATACATGTATCCCTATGGAAGAAAACAGAGTGAAACCTCAAAATGAAAACGGTTACTGCCAACGAACGGTTTAACCTAGAAAAACGAAAGTTGGCGAGCCAAGTAGGATTGGTGTACTGATCATTACCTGAAAGTATCATCAAGATTGGGTGAGAAAGTGTTTGCTGAGATTTCAGGCAACTCGTAGTTTTTGGAAGCTTGGCAGGCCCTTTTCATGAAAGTGATTCTTGCGAGTCTCTGCTTAAAGCTACATCAACAGCAAACAAACCATAGAGATAGAACTTGAAACTGCTTTATTGTGTCAAATTTCAAAGAGCTAGCACAAACCGTGTTTGATTTAGAGTTCCAAATACATGTATCCCTATAGGAGAAAACAGAGTGAACCCTCAAAATGAAAACGGTTTCTGCAAACGAACGGTTTAACCTAGAAGAACGAAATTTGGCAAGCCAAGTGGGATTGGTGTACTGATCATTACCTGAAAGTATCATCAAGATTGGGTGAGAAAGTGTTTGCTGAGAATTCAGGCAACTCGTAGTTTTTTGGAAGCTTGGCAGGCCCTTTTTATGAAAGTGATTCTAGCCAGTCTCTGCTTAGGGCTACATCAACAGCAAACAAACTATTGATATAGAACTTGAAACTGCTTTATTGTGTCAAGTTTCAAAGAGCTAGCACAATCCGTGTTTGATTCAAAGTTCCAAATACATGTATCCCTATAGGAGAAAACAGAGTGAAACCTCAAAATGAAAACGGTTACAGCAAACGAACTGTTTAACCTAGAAGAACGAAGTTTGGCGAGCCAAATGGGATTGGTGTACTGATCATTACGTGAAAGTATAATCAAGATTGGGTGAAAAAGTGTTTGCTGAGATTTCAGGCAACTCGTAGTTTTTTGGAAGCTTGGCAGGCCCTTTCCATGAAAGTGATTCTCGCCAGAGTCTGCTTAGGGCTACATCAACAGCAAACAAACCATAGAGATAGAACTTGAAACTGCTTTATTGTGTCAAGTTTCAAAGAGCTAGCGCAAACCGTGTTTGATTTAGAGTTCCAAATACATGTATCCCTATAGGAGCATACAGAGTGAAACCTCAAAATGAAACCGATTACTGCCAACGAAAGGTTTAACCTAGAAGAACGAAATTTGGTGAGCCAAGTGGGATTGGTGTACTGATCATTACCTAAAAGTATCATCAAGATTGGGTGAGAAAGTGTTTGCTGAGATCAGGCAACTCGTAGTTTTTTGGAAGCTTGGCAGGCCCTTTCCATGAAAGTGATTCTCGCCAGTCTATGCTTAGGGCTAAATCAACAGCAAACACACTGTAGAGATAGAACTTGAAACTGCTTTATTGTGTCAAGTTTCAAAGAGCTAGCACAAACCGTGTTTGATTTAGAGTTCCAAATACATGTATCCCTATAGGAGAAAACAGAGTGAAACCTCAAAATGAAACCGGTCACTGCCAAGGAACGGTTTAACTTAGAAGAACGAAATTTGGCGAGCCAAGTGGGATTGGTGTACTTATCATTACCTGAAAGTATCATCAAGATTGGGTGAGAAAGTGTTTGCTGAGATTTCAGGCAACTCATAGTTTTTTGGAAGCTTGGCAGGCCCTTTCCATGAAAGTGATTCTCGCCAGTCTCTGCTTAGGGCTACATCAACAGCAAACAAACTGTAGAGATAGAACTTAAAACTGCTTTATTGTGTCAAGTTTCAAAGAGCTAGCACAAACCGTGTTTGATTTAGAGTTCCAAATACATGTATCCCTATAGGAGAAAACTGAGTGAAACCTCAAAATGAAAACGGTTACTGCAAACGAAAGGTTCGACCTAGAAGAACGAAATTTGGCGAGCCAGGTGGGATTGGTGTACTGATCATTACCTGAAAGTTTAATCAAGATTGGGTGAAAAAGTGTGTGCTGAGATTTCAGGGAACTCGTAGTTTTTTGGAAGCTTGGCAGGCCCTTTCCATGAAAGTGATTCTCGCCAGTCTCTGCTTAGGGCTACATCAACAGCAAACAAACCATAGAGATAGAACTTGAAACTGCTTTATTGTGTCAAGTTTCAAAGAGCTAGCATAAACCGTGTTTGATTTAGAGTTCCAAATACATGTATCCCAATAGGAGAAAACAGAGAGAAACCTTATAATGAAACCAGTTACTGCAAACGAACGGTTTAACCTAGAAGAATGAAATTTGGCGAGCCAAGTGGGATTGGTGTACTGATCATTACCTGAAAGTATCATCAAGATTGGGTGAAAAAGGCTTTGCTGAGATTTCAGGCAACTCGTAGTTTTTTGGAAGCTTGGCAGGCCCTTTGTATGAAAGTGATTCTCGCCAGTCTCTGCTTAGGGCTACATCAACAGCAAACAAACCATAGAGATAGAACTTGAAACTGCTTTATTGTGTCAAGTTTCAAATAGCAGGCACAAACCGTGTTTGATTTAGAGTTCCAAATACATGTATCCCTATAGGAGAAAACAGAGTGAATCCTCAAAATGAAACCGGTTACTGCAAACGAACGGTTCAACCTAGAAAAACGATATTTGGCGAACCAAGTGGGATTGGTGTACTGATCATTACCTGAAAGTATCATCAAGATTGGGTGAAAAAGTGTTTGCTGAGATTTCAGGGAACTCGTAGTTTTTTGGAAGCTTGGCAGGCCCTTTCCATGAAAGTGATTCTCGCCAGTCTCTGATTAGGGCTACATCAACAGCAAAAAAACCATAGAGATGGAACTTGAAACTGCTTTATTGTGTCAAGTTTCAAAGAGCTAGCACAAACCGTGTTTGATTTAGAGTTCCAAATACATGTATCCCTATTCGAGAAAACAGAGTGAAACCTCAAAATGAAACCGGTTACTGCAAACGAAAGGTTCAACCTAGAAGAACGAAATTTGGCGAGGCAAGTGGGATTGGTGTACTGATTATTACTTTAAAGTATCATTAAGATTGGGTATGAAAGTGTTTGCTGAGAATTCAGGCAACTCGTAGTTTTTTGGAAGCTTGGCAGGCCCTTTTTATGAAAGTGATTCTCGCCAGTCTCTGCTTAGGGCTACATCAACAGCAAACAAACTATTGATATAGAACTTGAAACTGCTTTATTGTGTCAAGTTTCAAAGAGCTAGCACAATCCGTGTTTGATTCAAAGTTCCAAATACATGTATCCCTATAGGAGAAAACAGAGTGAAACCTCAAAATGAAAACGGTTACAGCAAACGAACTGTTTAACCTAGAAGAACGAAGTTTGGCGAGCCAAGTGGGATTGGTGTACTGATCATTACGTGAAAGTATAATCAAGATTGGGTGAAAAAGTGTTTGCTGAGATTTCAGGCAACTCGTAGTTTTTTGGAAGCTTGGCAGGCCCTTTCCATGAAAGTGATTCTCGCCAGAGTCTGCTTAGGGCTACATCAACAGCAAACAAACCATAGAGATAGAACTTGAAACTGCTTTATTGTGTCAAGTTTCAAAGAGCTAGCGCAAACCGTGTTTGATTTAGAGTTCCAAATACATGTATCCCTATAGGAGAATACAGAGTGAAACCTCAAAATGAAACCGGTTACTGCCAACGAAAGGTTTAACCTAGAAGAACGAAATTTGGTGAGCCAAGTGGGATTGGTGTACTGATCATTACCTAAAAGTATCATCAAGATTGGGTGAGAAAGTGTTTGCTGAGATCAGGCAACTCGTAGTTTTTTGGAAGCTTGGCAGGCCCTTTCCATGAAAGTGATTCTCGCCAGTCTATGCTTAGGGCTAACTCAACAGCAAACACACTGTAGAGATAGAACTTGAAACTGCTTTATTGTGTCAAGTTTCAAAGAGCTAGCACAAACCGTGTTTGATTTAGAGTTCCAAATACATGTATCCCTATAGGAGAAAACAGAGTGAAACCTCAAAATGAAACCGGTCACTGCCAAGGAACGGTTTAACTTAGAAGAACGAAATTTGGCGAGCCAAGTGGGATTGGTGTACTTATCATTACCTGAAAGTATCATCAAGATTGGGTGAGAAAGTGTTTGCTGAGATTTCAGGCAACTCATAGTTTTTTGGAAGCTTGGCAGGCCCTTTCCATGAAAGTGATTCTCGCCAGTCTCTGCTTAGGGCTACATCAACAGCAAACAAACTGTAGAGATAGAACTTAAAACTGCTTTATTGTGTCAAGTTTCAAAGAGCTAGCACAAACCGTGTTTGATTTAGAGTTCCAAATACATGTATCCCTATAGGAGAAAACTGAGTGAATCCTCAAAATGAAAACGGTTACTGCAAACGAAAGGTTCGACCTAGAAGAACGAAATTTGGCGAGCCAAGTGGGATTGGTGTACTGATCATTACCTGAAAGTATCATCAAGATTGGGTGAGAAAGTGTTTGCTGAGATTTCAGGCAACTCATAGTTTTTTGGAAGCTTGGCAGGCCCTTTTCATGAAAGTGATTCTCGCCAGTCTCTGCTTAGGGCTACATCAACAGCAAACAAACTGTAGAGATAGAACTTGAAACTGCTTTATTGTGTCAAGTTTCAAAGAGCTAGCACAAACCGTGTTTGATTTAGAGTTCCAAATACATGTATCCCTATTGGAGAAAACTGAGTGAAACCTCAAAATGAAAACGGTTACTGCAAACGAAAGGTTCGACCTAGAAGAACGAAATTTGGCGAGCCAAGTGGGATTGGTGTACTGATCATTACCTGAAAGTATCATCAAGATTGGGTGAAAAAGTGTTTGCTGAGATTTCAGGGAACTCGTAGTTTTTTGGAAGCTTGGCAGGCCCTTTCCATGAAAGTGATTCTCGCCAGTCTCTGCTTAGGGCTACATCAACAGCAAACAAACCATAGAGATAGAACTTGAAACTGCTTTATTGTGTCAAGTTTCAAAGAGCTAGCACAAACCGTGTTTGATTTAGAGTTCCAAATACATGTATCCCTATAGGAGAAAACTGAGTGAAACCTCAAAATGAAAACGGTTACTGCAAACGAAAGGTTCGACCTAGAAGAACGAAATTTGGCGAGCCAAGTGGGATTGGTGTACTGATCATTACCTGAAAGTATCATCAAGATTGGGTGAAAAAGTGTTTGCTGAGATTTCAGGCAACTCGTAGTTTTTTGGAAGCTTGGCAGGCCCTTTCCATGAAAGTGATTCTCGCCAGTCTATGCTTAGGGCTAACTCAACAGCAAACACCCTGTAGAGATAGAACTTGAAACTGCTTTATTGTGTCAAGTTTCAAAGAGCTAGCACAAACCGTGTTTGATTTAGAGTTCCAAATACATGTATCCCTATAGGAGAAAACAGAGTGAAACCTCAAAATGAAACCGGTCACTGCCAACGAACGGTTTAACTTAGAAGAACGAAATTTGGCGAGCCAAGTGGGATTGGTGTACTGATCATTACCTGAAAGTATCATCAAAATTGGGTGAGAAAGTGTTTGCTGAGATTTCAGGCAACTCATAGTTTTTTGGAAGCTTGGCAGGCCCTTTCCATGAAAGTGATTCTCGCCAGTCTCTGCTTAGGGCTACATCAACAGCAAACAAACTGTAGAGATAGAACTTAAAACTGCTTTATTGTGTCAAGTTTCAAAGAGCTAGCACAAACCGTGTTTGATTTAGAGTTCCAAATACATGTATCCCTATAGGAGAAAACTGAGTGAAACCTCAAAATGAAAACGGTTACTGCCAACGAAAGGTTCGACCTAGAAGAACGAAATTTGGCGAGCCAAGTGGGATTGGTGTACTGATCATTACCTGAAAGTATCATCAAGATTGGGTGAAAAAGTGTTTGCTGAGATTTCAGGCAACTCGTAGTTTTTTGGAAGCTTGGCATGCCCTTTCTATGAAAGTGATTCTCGCCAGTCTCTGCTTAGGGCTAACTCAACAGCAAACACACCGTAGAGATAGAACTTGAAACTTCTTTATTGTGTCAAGTTTCAAAGAGCTAGCACAAACCGTGTTTGATTTAGAGTTCCAAATACATGTATCCCTATAGGAGAAAACAGAGTGAAACCTCAAAATGAAACCGGTCACTGAAAACGAACGGTTTAACTTAGAAGAACGAAATTTGGCGAGCCAAGTGGGATTGGTGTACTGATCATTACGTGAAAGTATCATCAAGATTGGGTGAGAAAGTGTTTGCTGAGATTTCAGGCAACTCATAGTTTTTTGGAAGCTTGGCAGGCCCTTTCCATGAAAGTGATTCTCGCCAGTCTCTGCTTAGGGCTACATCAACAGCAAACAAACCATTGATATAGAACTTGAAACTGCTTTATTGTGTCAAGTTTCAAAGAGCTAGCACAAACCGTGTTTGATTTAGAGTTCCAAATACATGTATCCCTATAGGAGAAAACAGAGTGAAACCTCAAAATGAAAACGGTTACAGCAAACGAACGGTTTAACCTAGAAGAACGAAGTTTGGCGAGCCAAGTGGGATTGGTGTACTGATCATTACCTGAAAGTATCATCAAGATTGGGTGAAAAAGTGTTTGCTGAGATTTCAGGGAACTCGTAGTTTTTTGGAAGTTTTGCAGGCCCTTTCCATGAAAGTGATTCTCGCCAGTCTCTGCTTAGGGCTACATCAACAGCAAACAAACCATAGAGTTAGAACTTGAAACTGCTTTATTGTGTCAAGTTTCAAAGAGCTAGCACAAACCGTGTTTGATTTAGAGTTCCAAATACATGTATCCCTATAGGAGAAAACAGAGTGAATCCTCAAAATGAAACCGGTTACTGCAAACGAAAGGTTCAACCTAGAAGAAGGAAATTTGGCGAGCAAAGTGGGATTGGTGTACTGATCATTACTTGAAAGTATCTTTCAGATTGGGTGAGAAAGTGTTTGCTGAGATTTCAGGCAACTCGTAGATTTTGGATACTTGGCAGGCCCTTTTTATGAAAGTGATTGTCGCCAGTCTCTGCTTAGGGCTACATCAACAGCAAACAAACCATTGATATAGAACTTGAAACTGCTTTATTGTGTCAAGTTTCAAAGAGCTAGCACAAACCGTGTTTGATTTAGAGTTCCTAATACATGTATCCCTATAGGAGAAAACAGAGTGAAACCTCAAAATGAAACCGGTCACTGAAAACGAACGGTTTAACTTAGAAGAACGAAATTTGGCGAGCCAAGTGGGATTGGTGTACTGATCATTACCTGAAAGTATCATCAAGATTGTGTGAGAAAGTTTTTGCTGAGATTTCAGGCAACTCATAGTTTTTTGGAAGCTTGGCAGGCCCTTTCCATGAAAGTGATTCTCGCCAGTCTCTGCTTAGGGCTACATCAACAGCAAACAAACTGTAGAGATAGAACTTGAAACTGCTTTATTGTGTCAAGTTTCAAAGAGCTAGCACAAACTGTGTTTGATTTAGAGTTCCAAATACATGTATCCCTATAGGAGAAAACAGAGTGAAACCTCAAAATGAAACCGGTTACTGCCATCGAAAGTTTAACCTAGAAGAACGAAATTTGGAGAGCCTAGTGGGATTGGTGTACTGATCATTACCCAAAGTTTCATCAAGATTGGGTGAAAAAGTGTGTGCTGAGATTTCAGGCAACTCGTAGTTTTTTGGAAGCTTGGCAGGCCCTTTCCATGAAAGTGATTCTCGCCAGTCTCTGTTTAGGGCTAAATCAACAGCAAACAAACCATAGGAACAGAACTTGAAACTGCTTTATTGTGTCAAGTTTCAAAGAGCTAGCACAAACCGTGTTTGATTTAGAGTTCCAAATACATGTATCCCTATGGAAGAAAACAGAGTGAAACCTCAAAATGAAACCGGTTACTGCCAACGAACGGTTTAACCTAGAACAACGAAATTTGGCGAGCCAAGTAGGATTGGTGTACTGATCATTACCTGAAAGTATCATCAAGATTGGGTGAGAAAGTGTTTGCTGAGATTTCAGGCAACTCGTAGTTTTTTGGAAGCTTGGCAGGCCCTTTTCATGAAAGTGATTCTTGCGAGTCTCTGCTTAAAGCTACATCAACAGCAAACAAACCATAGAGATAGAACTTGAAACTGCTTTATTGTGTCAAATTTCAAAGAGCTAGCACAAACCGTGTTTGATTTAGAGTTCCAAATACATGTATCCCTATAGGAGAAAACAGAGTGAACCCTCAAAATGAAAACGGTTTCTGCAAACGAACGGTTTAACCTAGAAGAACGAAATTTGGCGAGCCAAGTGGGATTGGTGTACTGATCATTACATGAAAGTTTCATCAAGATTGGGTGAAAAAGTGTGTGCTGAGATTTCAGGCAACTCGTAGTTTTTTGGAAGCTTGGCAGGCCCTTTCCATGAAAGTGATTCTCGCCAATCTCTGCTTAGGGCTACATCAACAGCAAAGAAACCATAGAGATAGAACTTGAAACTGCTTTATTGTGTCAAGTTTCAAAGAGCTAGCACAAACCGTGTTTGATTTAGAGTTCAAAATACATGTATCCCTATAGGAGAAAACAGAGTGAAACCTCAAAATGAAACCGGTTACTGCCAACGAACGGTTTAACCTAGAAGAACGAAATTTGGCGAGCCAAGTGAGATTGGTGTACTGATCAATACCTGAAAGTTTCATCAAGATTGGGTGAAAAAGTGTGTGCTGAGATTTCAGGCAACTCGTAGTTTTTTGGAAGCTTGGCAGGTCCTTTCCATGAAAGTGATTCTCGCCAGTCTCTGCTTAGGGCTACATCAACAGCAAAAAAACCATAGAGATAGAACTTGAATCTGCTTTATTGTGTCAAGTTTCAAAGAGCTAGCACAAACCGTGTTCGATTTAGACTTCCAAATACATGTATCCCTATAGGAAAAAACAGAATGAAACCTCAAAATGAAACCGGTTACTGCCAACGAACGGTTTAACCTAGAAGAACGAAATTTGGCGAGCCAAGTGGGATTGGTGTACTGATCATTACCTGAAAGTTTCATCGAGATTGGGTGAAAAAGTGTTTGCTGAGATTTCAGGCAACTCGTAGTTTTTTGGAAGCTTGGCAGGCCCTTTCCATGAAAGTGATTCTAGCCAGTCTCTGCTTAGGGCTACATCAACAGCAAACAAACCATAGAGATAGAACTTGAAACTGCTTTATTGTGTCAAGTTTCAAAGAGCTAGCACAAACCGTGTTTGATTTAGAGTTCCAAATACATGTATCCCTATAGGAGAAAACAGAGTGAAACCTCAAAATGAAACCGGTTACTGCCAACGAACGGTTTAACCTAGAAGAACGAAATTTGGCGAGCCAAGTAGGATTGGTGTACTGATCATTACCTGAAAGTTTCATCAAGATTGGGTGAAAAAGTGTGTGCTGAGATTTGAGGCAACTCGTAGTTTTTTGGAAGCTTGGCAGGCCCTTTCCATGAAAGTGATTCTCGCCAGTCTCTGCTTAGGGCTACATCAACAGCAAACAAACCATAGAGACAGAACTTGAAACTGCTTTATTGTATCAAGTTTCAAAGAGCTAGCACAAACCGTGTTTGATTTAGAGTTCCAAATATATGTATCCCTATAGGGAAAAACAGAGTGAAACCTCAAAATGAAAACGGTTACTGCCAACGAACGGTTTAACCTAGAAGAACGAAATTTGGCGAGCCAAGTGGGATTGGTGTACTGATCATTACATGAAAGTTTCATCAAGATTGGGTGAAAAAGTGTGTGCTGAGATTTCAGGCAACTCGTAGTTTTTTGGAAGCTTGGCAGGCCCTTTCCATGAAAGTGATTCTCGCCAATCTCTGCTTAGGGCTACATCAACAGCAAACAAACCATAGAGATAGAACTTGAAACTGCTTTATTGTGTCAAGTTTCAAAGAGCTAGCACAAACCGTGTTTGATTTAGAGTTCCAAATACATGTATCCCTATAGGAGAAAACAGAGTGAAACCTCAAAATGAAACCGGTTACTGCCAACGAACGGTTTAACCTAGAAGAACGAAATTTGGCGAGCCAAGTGAGTTTGGTGTACTGATCAATACCTGAAAGTTTCATCAAGATTGTGTGAAAAAGTGTGTGCTGTGATTTCAGGCAACTCGTAGTTTTTTGGAAGCTTGGCAGGCCCTTTCCATGAAAGTGATTCTCGCCAGTCTCTGCTTAGGGCTACATCAACAGCAAAAAAACCATAGAGATAAAACTTGAAACTGCTTTATTGTGTCAAGTTTCAAAGAGCTAGCACAAACCGTGTTTGATTTAGACTTCCAAATACATGTATCCCTATAGGGAAAAACAGAATGAAACCTCAAAATGAAACCGGTTACTGCCAACGAACGGTTTAACCTAGAAGAACGAACTTTGGGGAGCCAAGTGGGATTGGTGTCCTGATCATTACCTGAAAGTTTCATCGAGATTGGGTGAAAAAGTGTTTGCTGAGATTTCAGGCAACTCGTAGTTTTTTGGAAGCTGGGCAGGCCCTTTCCATGAAAGTGATTCTCGCCAGTCTCTGCTTAGGGCTACATCAACAGCAAACAAACCATAGAGATAGAACTTGAAACTGCTTTATTGTGTCAAGTTTCAAAGAGCTAGCGCAAACCGTGTTTGATTTAGCCTTCCAAATACATGTATCCCTATAGGGAAAAACAGAGTGAAACCTCAAAATGAAACCGGTTACTGCAAACGAACGGTTTAACCTAGAAGAACGAAATTTGGCGAGCCAAGTGGGATTGGCGTACTGATCATTACCTGAAAGTTTCATTAAGATTGGGTGAAAAAGTGTGTGCTGAGATTTCAGGCAACTCGTAGTTTTTTGGAAGCTTGGCAGGCCCTTTCCATGAAAGTGATTCTCGCCAGTCTCTGCTTAGGGCTACATCAACAGCAAACAAACCATAGGAATAGAACTTGAAACTGCTTTATTGTGTCAAGTTTCACAGAGCTAGCACAAACCGTGTTTGATTTAGAGTTCCAAATACATGTATCCCTATAGGAGAAAACAGAGTGAAACCTCAAAATGAAACCGGTTACTGCCAACGAACGGTTTAACCTAGAAGAACGAAATTTGGCGAGCCAAGTGGGATTGGTGTACTGATCATTACCTGAAAGTTTCATCAAGATTGGGTGAAAAAGTGTGTGCTGAGATTTCAGGCAACTCGTAGTTTTTTGGAAGCTTGGCAGGCCCTTTCCATGAAAGTGATTCTCGCCAGTCTCTGCTTAGGGCTACATCAACAGCAAACAAACCATAGAGATAGAACTTGAAACTGCTTTATTGTGTCAAGTTTCAAAGAGCTAGCACAAACCGTGTTTGATTTAGAGTTCCAAATACATGTATCCCTATAGGAGAAAACAGAGTGAAACCTCAAAATGAAACCGGTTACTGCCAACGAACGGTTTAACTTAGAAGAACGAAATTTGGCGAGCCAAGTGGGATTGTTGTACTGATCATTACCTGAAAGTTTCATCAAGATTGGGTGAAAAGTGTTTGCTGAGATTTCAGGCAACTCGTAGTTTTTTTGGAAGCTTGGCAGGCCCTTTCCATGAAAGTGATTCTCGCCAGTCTCTGCTTAGAGCTACATCAGCAGCAAACAAACCATAGAGATAGAACTTGAAACTGCTTTATTGTGTCAAGTTTCAAAGAGCTAGCACAAACCGTGTTTGATTTAGAGTTCCAAATACATGTATCCCTATAGGAGAAAACAGAGTGAAACCTCAAAATGAAACCGGTTACTGCCAACGAACGGTTTAACCTAGAAGAACGAAATTTGGCTAGCCAAGTGGGATTGGTGTACTGATCATTACCTGAAAGTTTCTTCAAGATTGGGTGAAAAAGTGTGTGCTGAGATTTCAGGCAACTCGTAGTTTTTTGGAAGCTTGGCAGGCCCTTTCCATGAAAGTGATTCTCGCCAGTCTCTGCTTAGGGCTACATCAACAGCAAAAAACCATAGAGATAGAACTTGAAACTGCTTTATTGTGTCTAGTTTCAAAGAGCTAGCACAAACCGTGTTTGATTTAGAGTTCCAAATACATGTAACCCTATAGGAGAAAACAGAGTGAAACCTCAAAATGAAACCGGTTACTGCCAACGAACGGTTTAACCTAGAAGAACGAAATTTGGCTAGCCAAGTGGGATTGGTGTACTGATCATTACCTGAAAGTTTCATCAAGATTGGGTGAAAAAGTGTGTGCTGAGATTTCAGGCAACTCGTAGTTTTTTGGAAGCTTGGCAGGCCCTTTCCATGAAAGTGATTCTCGCAAGTCTCTGCTTAGGGCTACATCAACAGCAAACAAACCATAGAGATAGAACTTGAAACTTCTTTATTGTGTCAAGTTTCAAAGAGCTAGCACAAACCGTGTTTGATTTAGAGTTCCAAATACATGTATCCCTATAGGAGAAAACAGAGTGAAACCTCAAAATGAAACCGGTTACTGCCAACGAACGGTTTCACCTAGAAGAACGAAATTTGGCGAGCCAAGTGGGATTGTTGTACTGATCATTACCTGAAAGTTTCATCAAGATTGGGTGAAAAAGTGTGTGCTGAGATTTCAGGCAACTCGTAGTTTTTTAAAAGCTTGGCAGGCCCTTTCCATGAAAGTGATTCTCGCCAGTCTCTGCTTAGGGCTACATCAACAGCAAAAAAACCATAGAGATAAAACTTGAAACTGCTTTATTGTGTCAAGTTTCAAAGAGCTAGCACAAACCCTGTTTGATTTAGACTTCCAAATACATGTATCCCTATAGGGAAAAACAGAATGAAACCTCAAAATGAAACCGGTTACTGCCAACGAACGGTTTAACCTAGAAGAACGAAATTTGGCGAGCCAAGTGAAATTGGTGTACTGATCATTACCTGAAAGTTTCATCGAGATTGGGTGAAAAAGTGTTTGCTGAGATTTCAGGCAACTCGTAGTTTTTTGGAAGCTGGGCAGGCCCTTTCCATGAAAGTGATTCTCGCCAGTCTCTGCTTAGGGCTACATCAACAGCAAACAAACCATAGAGATAGAACTTGAAACTGCTTTATTGTGTCAAGTTTCAAAGAGCTAGCGCAAACCGTGTTTGATTTAGCCTTCCAAATACATGTATCCCTATAGGGAAAAACAGAGTGAAACCTCAAAATGAAACCGGTTACTGCAAACGAACGGTTTAACCTAGAAGAACGAAATTTGGCGAGCCAAGTGGGATTGGTGTACTGATCATTACCCGAAAGTTTCATTAAGATTGGGTGAAAAAGTGTGTGCTGAGATTTCAGGCAACTCGTAGTTTTTTGGAAGCTTGGCAGGCCCTTTCCATGAAAGTGATTCTCGCCAGTCTCTGCTTAGGGCTACATCAACAGCAAACAAACCATAGGAATAGAACTTGAAACTGCTTTATTGTGTCAAGTTTCACAGAGCTAGCACAAACCGTGTTTGATTTAGAGTTCCAAATACATGTATCCCTATAGGAGAAAACAGAGTGAAACCTCAAAATGAAACCGGTTACTGCCAACGAACGGTTTAACCTAGAGGAACGAAATTTGGCGAGCCAAGTGGGATTGGTGTACTGATCATTACCTGAAAGTTTCATCAAGATTGGGTGAAAAGTGTTTGCTGAGATTTCAGGCAACTCATAGTTTTTTGGAAGCTTGGCAGGCCCTTTCCATGAAAGTGATTCTCGCCAGTCTCTGCTTAAGGCTAAATCAACAGCAAACAAAACATAGAGATAGAACTTGAAACTGCTTTATTGTGTCAAGTTTCAAAGAGCTAGCACAAACCGTGTTTGATTTAGAGTTCCAAATACATGTATCCCTATAGGAGAAAACAGAGTGAAACCTCAAAATGAAACCGGTTACTGCCAACGAACGGTTTAACCTAGAACGAAATTTGGCGAGCCAAGTGGGATTGGTGTACTGATCATTACCTGAAAGTTTCATCAAGATTGGGTGAAAAAGTGTTTGCTGAGATTTCAGGCAACTCGTAGTTTTTTGGAAGCTTGGCAGGCCCTTTCCATGAAAGTGATTCTAGCCCGTCTCTGCTTAGGGCTACATCAACAGCAAACAAACCATAGAGATAGAACTTGAAACTGCTTTATTGTGTCAAGTTTCAAAGAGCTAGCACAAACTGTGTTTGATTTAGAGTTCCAAATACATGTATCCCTATAGGAGAAAACAGAGTGAAACCTCAAAATGAAACCGGTTACTGCCAACGAACGGTTTAACCTAGAAGAACGAAATTTGGCGAGCCAAGTAGGATTGGTGTACTGATCATTACCTGAAAGTTTCATCAAGATTGGGTGAAAAAGTGTGTGCTGAGATTTGAGGCAACTCGTAGTTTTTTGGAAGCTTGGCAGGCCCTTTCCATGAAAGTGATTCTCGCCAGTCTCTGCTTAGGGCTACATCAACAGCAAACAAACCATAGAGACAGAACTTGAAACTGCTTTATTGTATCAAGTTTCAAAGAGCTGGCACAAACCGTGTTTGATTTAGAGTTCCAAATATATGTATCCCTATAGGGAAAAACAGAGTGAAACCTCAAAATGAAAACGGTTACTGGCAACGAACGGTTTAACCTAGAAGAACGAAATTTGGCGAGCCAAGTGGGATTGGTGTACTGATCATTACATGAAAGTTTCATCAAGATTGGGTGAAAAAGTGTGTGCTGAGATTTCAGGCAACTCGTAGTTTTTTGGAAGCTTGGCAGGCCCTTTCCATGAAAGTGATTCTCGCCAATCTCTGCTTAGGGCTACATCAACAGCAAACAAACCATAGAGATAGAACTTGAAACTGCTTTATTGTGTCAAGTTTCAAAGAGCTAGCACAAACCGTGTTTGATTTAGACTTCAAAATACATGTATCCCTATAGGAGAAAACAGAGTGAAACCTCAAAATGAAACCGGTTACTGCCAACGAACGGTTTCACCTAGAAGAACGAAATTTGGCGAGCCAAGTGAGTTTGGTGTACTGATCAATACCTGAAAGTTTCATCAAGATTGGGTGAAAAAGTGTGTGCTGTGATTTCAGGCAACTCGTAGTTTTTTGGAAGCTTGGCAGGCCCTTTCCATGAAAGTGATTCTCGCCAGTCTCTGCTTAGGGCTACATCAACAGCAAAAAAAACCATAGAGATAAAACTTGAAACTGCTTTATTGTGTCAAGTTTCAAAGAGCTAGCACAAACCGTGTTTGATTTAGACTTCCAAATACATGTATCCCTATAGGGAAAAAACAGAATGAAACCGGTTACTGCCAACGAACGGTTTAACCTAGAAGAACGAAATTTGGCGAGCCAAGTGGGATTGGTGTACTGATCATTACCTGAAATTTTCATCGAGATTGGGTGAAAAAGTGTTTGCTGAGATTTCAGGCAACTCGTAGTTTTTTGGAAGCTGGGGCAGGCCCTTTCCATGAAAGTGATTCTCGCCAGTCTCTGCTTAGGGCTACATCAACAGCAAACAAACCATAGAGATAGAACTTGAAACTGCTTTATTGTGTCAAGTTTCAAAGAGCTAGCGCAAACCGTGTTTGATTTAGCCTTCCAAATACATGTATCCCTATAGGGAAAAACAGAGTGAAACCTCAAAATGAAACCGGTTACTGCAAACGAACGGTTTAACCTAGAAGAACGAAATTTGGCGAGCCAAGTGGGATTGGTGTACTGTCATTACCTGAAAGTTTCATTAAGATTGGGTGAAAAAGTGTGTGCTGAGATTTCAGGAAACTCGTAGTTTTTGGAAGCTTGGCAGGCCCTTTCCATGAAAGTGATTCTCGCCAGTCTCTGCTTAGGGCTACATCAACAGCAAACAAACCATAGGAATAGAACTTGAAACTGCTTTATTGTGTCAAGTTTCACAGAGCTAGCACAAACCGTGTTTGATTTAGAGTTCCAAATACATGTATCCCTATAGGAGAAAACAGAGTGAAACCTCAAAATGAAACCGGTTACTGCCAACGAACTGTTTAACCTAGAAGAATGAAATTTGGCGAGCCAAGTGGGATTGGTGTACTGATCATTACCTGAAAGTTTCATCAAGATTGGGTGAAAAAGTGTGTGCTGAGATTTCAGGCAACTCGTAGTTTTTTGGAAGCTTGGCAGGCCCTTTCCATGAAAGTGATTCTCGCCAGTCTGTGCTTAGGGCTACATCAACAGCAAACAAACCATAGAGATAGAACTTGAAACTGCTTTATTGTGTCAAGTTTCAAAGAGCTAGCACAAACCGTGTTTGATTTAGAGTTCCAAATACATGTATCCCTATAGGAGAAAACAGAGTGAAACCTCAAAATGAAACCGGTTACTGCCAACGAACGGTTTAACTTAGAAGAACGAAATTTGGCGAGCCAAGTGGGATTGTTGTACTGATCATTACCTGAAAGTTTCATCAAGATTGGGTGAAAAAGTGTTTGCTGAGATTTCAGGCAACTCGTAGTTTTTTTGGAAGCTTGGCAGGCCCTTTCCATGAAAGTGATTCTCGCCAGTCTCTGCTTAGGGCTACATCAGCAGCAAACAAACCATAGAGATAGAACTTGAAACTGCTTTATTGTGTCAAGTTTCAAAGAGCTAGCACAAACCGTGTTTGATTTAGAGTTCCAAATACATGTATCCCTATAGGAGAAAACAGAGTGAAACCTCAAAATGAAACCGGTTACTGCCAACGAACGGTTTAACCTAGAAGAACGAAATTTGGCTAGCCAAGTGGGATTGGTGTACTGATCATTACCTGAAAGTTTCTTC
Organism: Ictidomys tridecemlineatus; assembly: GCF_052094955.1. Taxonomy (NCBI): domain Eukaryota; kingdom Metazoa; phylum Chordata; class Mammalia; order Rodentia; family Sciuridae; genus Ictidomys; species Ictidomys tridecemlineatus. The sequence goes on along the minus strand of NW_027521605.1, from coordinate 21,828 downwards.
AAGATTGGGTGAAAAAGTGTGTGCTGAGATTTCAGGCAACTCGTAGTTTTTTGGAAGCTTGGCAGGCCCTTTCCATGAAAGTGATTCTCGCCAGTCTCTGCTTAGGGCTACATCAACAGCAAAAAAACCATAGAGATAGAACTTGAAACTGCTTTATTGTGTCTAGTTTCAAAGAGCTAGCACAAACCGTGTTTGATTTAGAGTTCCAAATACATGTAACCCTATAGGAGAAAACAGAGTGAAACCTCAAAATGAAACCGGTTACTGCCAACGAACGGTTTAACCTAGAAGAACGAAATTTGGCTAGCCAAGTGGGATTGGTGTACTGATCATTACCTGAAAGTTTCATCAAGATTGGGTGAAAAAGTGTGTGCTGAGATTTCAGGCAACTCGTAGTTTTTTGGAAGCTTGGCAGGCCCTTTCCATGAAAGTGATTCTCGCGAGTCTCTGCTTAGGGCTACATCAACAGCAAACAAACCATAGAGATAGAACTTGAAACTTCTTTATTGTGTCAAGTTTCAAAGAGCTAGCACAAACCGTGTTTGATTTAGAGTTCCAAATACATGTATCCCTATAGGAGAAAACAGAGTGAAACCTCAAAATGAAACCGGTTACTGCCAACGAACGGTTTCACCTAGAAGAACGAAATTTGGCGAGCCAAGTGGGATTGTTGTACTGATCATTACCTGAAAGTTTCATCAAGATTGGGTGAAAAAGTGTGTGCTGAGATTTCAGGCAACTCGTAGTTTTTTAAAAGCTTGGCAGGCCCTTTCCATGAAAGTGATTCTCGCCAGTCTCTGCTTAGGGCTACATCAACAGCAAAAAAACCATAGAGATAAAACTTGAAACTGCTTTATTGTGTCAAGTTTCAAAGAGCTAGCACAAACCGTGTTTGATTTAGACTTCCAAATACATGTATCCCTATAGGGAAAAACAGAATGAAACCTCAAAATGAAACCGGTTACTGCCAACGAACGGTTTAACCTAGAAGAACGAAATTTGGCGAGCCAAGTGGGATTGGTGTACTGATCATTACCTGAAAGTTTCATCGAGATTGGGTGAAAAAGTGTGTGCTGAGATTTCAGGCAACTCGTAGTTTTTTGGAAGCTGGGCAGGCCCTTTCCATGAAAGTGATTCTCGCCAGTCTCTGCTTAGGGCTACATCAACAGCAAACAAACCATAGAGATAGAACTTGAAACTGCTTTATTGTGTCAAGTTTCAAAGAGCTAGCGCAAACCGTGTTTGATTTAGCCTTCCAAATACATGTATCCCTATAGGGAAAAACAGAGTGAAACCTCAAAATGAAACCGGTTACTGCAAACGAACGGTTTAACCTAGAAGAACGAAATTTGGCGAGCCAAGTGGGATTGGTGTACTGATCATTACCCGAAAGTTTCATTAAGATTGGGTGAAAAAGTGTGTGCTGAGATTTCAGGCAACTCGTAGTTTTTTGGAAGCTTGGCAGGCCCTTTCCATGAAAGTGATTCTCGCCAGTCTCTGCTTAGGGCTACATCAACAGCAAACAAACCATAGGAATAGAACTTGAAACTGCTTTATTGTGTCAAGTTTCACAGAGCTAGCACAAACCGTGTTTGATTTAGAGTTCCAAATACATGTATCCCTATAGGAGAAAACAGAGTGAAACCTCAAAATGAAACCGGTTACTGCCAACGAACGGTTTAACCTAGAAGAACGAAATTTGGCGAGCCAAGTGGGATTGGTGTACTGATCATTACCTGAAAGTTTCATCAAGATTGGGTGAAAAAGTGTGTGCTGAGATTTCAGGCAACTCGTAGTTTTTTGGAAGCTTGGCAGGCCCTTTCCATGAAAGTGATTCTCGCCAGTCTCTGCTTAGGGCTACATCAACAGCAAACAAACCATAGAGATAGAACTTGAAACTGCTTTATTGTGTCAAGTTTCAAAGAGCTAGCACAAACCGTGTTTGATTTAGAGTTCCAAATACATGTATCCCTATAGGAGAAAACAGAGTGAAACCTCAAAATGAAACCGGTTACTGCCAACGAACGGTTTAACTTAGAAGAACGAAATTTGGCGAGCCAAGTGGGATTGTTGTACTGATCATTACCTGAAAGTTTCATCAAGATTCTGTGAAAAAGTGTTTGCTGAGATTTCAGGCAACTCGTAGTTTTTTTGGAAGCTTGGCAGGCCCTTTCCATGAAAGTGATTCTCGCCAGTCTCTGCTTAGGGCTACATCAGCAGCAAACAAACCATAGAGATAGAACTTGAAACTGCTTTATTGTGTCAAGTTTCAAAGAGCTAGCACAAACCGTGTTTGATTTAGAGTTCCAAATACATGTATCCCTATAGAAGAAAACAGAGTGAAACCTCAAAATGAAACCGGTTACTGCCAACGAACGGTTTAACCTAGAAGAACGAAATTTGGCTAGCCAAGTGGGATTGGTGTACTGATCATTACCTGAAAGTTTCTTCAAGATTGGGTGAAAAAGTGTGTGCTGAGATTTCAGGCAACTCGTAGTTTTTTGGAAGCTTGGCAGGCCCTTTCCATGAAAGTGATTCTCGCCAGTCTCTGCTTAGGGCTACATCAACAGCAAAAAAACCATAGAGATAGAACTTGAAACTGCTTTATTGTGTCTAGTTTCAAAGAGCTAGCACAAACCGTGTTTGATTTAGAGTTCCAAATACATGTAACCCTATAGGAGAAAACAGAGTGAAACCTCAAAATGAAACCGGTTACTGCCAACGAACGGTTTAACCTAGAAGAACGAAATTTGGCTAGCCAAGTGGGATTGGTGTACTGATCATTACCTGAAAGTTTCATCAAGATTGGCTGAAAAAGTGTGTGCTGAGATTTCAGGCAACTCGTAGTTTTTTGGAAGCTTGGCAGGCCCTTTCCATGAAAGTGATTCTCGCGAGTCTCTGCTTAGGGCTACATCAACAGCAAACAAACCATAGAGATAGAAGTTGAAACTTCTTTATTGTGTCAAGTTTCAAAGAGCTAGCACAAACCGTGTTTGATTTAGAGTTCCAAATACATGTATCCCTATAGGAGAAAACAGAGTGAAACCTCAAAATGAAACCGGTTACTGCCAACGAACGGTTTCACCGAGAAGAACGAAATTTGGCGAGCCAAGTGGGATTGTTGTACTGATCATTACCTGAAAGTTTCATCAAGATTGGGTGAAAAAGTGTGTGCTGAGATTTCAGGCAACTCGTAGTTTTTTAAAAGCTTGGCAGGCCCTTTCCATGAAAGTGATTCTCGCCAGTCTCTGCTTAGGGCTACATCAACAGCAAACAAACCATAGAGATAGAACTTGAAACTGCTTTATTGTGTCAAGTTTCAAAGAGCTAGCACAAACCGTGTTTGATTTAGAGTTCCAAATACATGTATCCCTATAGGAGAAAACAGAGTGAAACCTCAAAATGAAACCGGTTACTGCCAACGAACGGTTTAACCTAGAGGAACGAAATTTGGCGAGCCAAGTGGGATTGGTGTACTGATCATTACCTGAAAGTTTCATCAAGATTGGGTGAAAAAGTGTGTGCTGAGATTTCAGGCAACTCGTAGTTTTTTGGAAGCTTGGCAGGCCCTTTCCATGAAAGTGATTCTCGCCAGTCTCTGCTTAGGGCTACATCAACAGCAAACAAACCATAGAGATAGAACTTGAAACTGCTTTATTGTGTCAAGTTTCAAAGAGCTAGCACAAACCGTGCTTGATTTAGAGTTCCAAATACATGTATCCCTATAGGAGAAAACAGAGTGAAACCTCAAAATGAAACCGGTTACTGCCAACGAACGGTTTAACCTAGAAGAACGAAATTTGGCTAGCCAAGTGGGATTGGTGTACTGATCATTACCTGAAAGTTTCTTCAAGATTGGGTGAAAAAGTGTGTGCTGAGATTTCAGGCAACTCGTAGTTTTTTGGAAGCTTGGCAGGCCCTTTCCATGAAAGTGATTCTCGCCAGTCTCTGCTTAGGGCTACATCAACAGCAAACAAACCATAGAGATAGAACTTGAAACTGCTTTATTGTGTCAAGTTTCAAAGAGCTAGCACAAACCGTGTTTGATTTAGAGTTCCAAATACATGTATCCCTATAGGAGAAAACAGAGTGAAACCTCAAAATGAAACCGGTTACTGCCAACGAACGGTTTAACCTAGAGGAACGAAATTTGGCGAGCCAAGTGGGATTGGTGTACTGATCATTACCTGAAAGTTTCATCAAGATTGGGTGAAAAAGTGTGTGCTGAGATTTCAGGCAACTCGTAGTTTTTTGGAAGCTTGGCAGGCCCTTTCCATGAAAGTGATTCTCGCCAGTCTCTGCTTAGGGCTACATCAGCAGCAAACAAACCATAGAGATAGAACTTGAAACTGCTTTATTGTGTCAAGTTTCAAAGAGCTAGCACAAACCGTGTTTGATTTAGAGTTCCAAATACATGTATCCCTATAGGAGAAAACAGAGTGAAACCTCAAAATGAAACCGGTTACTGCCAACGAACGGTTTAACCTAGAAGAACGAAATTTGGCTAGCCAAGTGGGATTGGTGTACTGATCATTACCTGAAAGTTTCTTCAAGATTGGGTGAAAAAGTGTGTGCTGAGATTTCAGGCAACTCGTAGTTTTTTGGAAGCTTGGCAGGCCCTTTCCATGAAAGTGATTCTCGCCAGTCTCTGCTTAGGGCTACATCAACAGCAAAAAAACCATAGAGATAGAACTTGAAACTGCTTTATTGTGTCTAGTTTCAAAGAGCTAGCACAAACCGTGTTTGATTTAGAGTTCCAAATACATGTAACCCTATAGGAGAAAACAGAGTGAAACCTCAAAATGAAACCGGTTACTGCCAACGAACGGTTTAACCTAGAAGAACGAAATTTGGCTAGCCAAGTGGGATTGGTGTACTGATCATTACCTGAAAGTTTCATCAAGATTGGGTGAAAAAGTGTGTGCTGAGATTTCAGGCAACGCGTAGTTTTTTGGAAGCTTGGCAGGCCCTTTCCATGAAAGTGATTCTCGCGAGTCTCTGCTTAGGGCTACATCAACAGCAAACAAACCATAGAGATAGAACTTGAAACTTCTTTATTGTGTCAAGTTTCAAAGAGCTAGCACAAACCGTGTTTGATTTAGAGTTCCAAATACATGTATCCCTATAGGAGAAAACAGAGTGAAACCTCAAAATGAAACCGGTTACTGCCAACGAACGGTTTCACCTAGAAGAACGAAATTTGGCGAGCCAAGTGGGATTGTTGTACTGATCATTACCTGAAAGTTTCATCAAGATTGGGTGAAAAAGTGTGTGCTGAGATTTCAGGCAACTCGTAGTTTTTTAAAAGCTTGGCAGGCCCTTTCCATGAAAGTGATTCTCGCCAGTCTCTGCTTAGGGCTACATCAACAGCAAAAAAACCATAGAGATAAAACTTGAAACTGCTTTATTGTGTCAAGTTTCAAAGAGCTAGCACAAACCGTGTTTGATTTAGACTTCCAAATACATGTATCCCTATAGGGAAAAACAGAATGAAACCTCAAAATGAAACCGGTTACTGCCAACGAACGGTTTAACCTAGAAGAACGAAATTTGGCGAGCCAAGTGGGATTGGTGTACTGATCATTACCTGAAAGTTTCATCGAGATTGGGTGAAAAAGTGTGTGCTGAGATTTCAGGCAACTCGTAGTTTTTTGGAAGCTGGGCAGGCCCTTTCCATGAAAGTGATTCTCGCCAGTCTCTGCTTAGGGCTACATCAACAGCAAACAAACCATAGAGATAGAACTTGAAACTGCTTTATTGTGTCAAGTTTCAAAGAGCTAGCGCAAACCGTGTTTGATTTAGCCTTCCAAATACATGTATCCCTATAGGGAAAAACAGAGTGAAACCTCAAAATGAAACCGGTTACTGCAAACGAACGGTTTAACCTAGAAGAACGAAATTTGGCGAGCCAAGTGGGATTGGTGTACTGATCATTACCCGAAAGTTTCATTAAGATTGGGTGAAAAAGTGTGTGCTGAGATTTCAGGCAACTCGTAGTTTTTTGGAAGCTTGGCAGGCCCTTTCCATGAAAGTGATTCTCGCCAGTCTCTGCTTAGGGCTACATCAACAGCAAACAAACCATAGGAATAGAACTTGAAACTGCTTTATTGTGTCAAGTTTCACAGAGCTAGCACAAACCGTGTTTGATTTAGAGTTCCAAATACATGTATCCCTATAGGAGAAAACAGAGTGAAACCTCAAAATGAAACCGGTTACTGCCAACGAACGGTTTAACCTAGAAGAACGAAATTTGGCGAGCCAAGTGGGATTGGTGTACTGATCATTACCTGAAAGTTTCATCAAGATTGGGTGAAAAAGTGTGTGCTGAGATTTCAGGCAACTCGTAGTTTTTTGGAAGCTTGGCAGGCCCTTTCCATGAAAGTGATTCTCGCCAGTCTCTGCTTAGGGCTACATCAACAGCAAACAAACCATAGAGATAGAACTTGAAACTGCTTTATTGTGTCAAGTTTCAAAGAGCTAGCACAAACCGTGTTTGATTTAGAGTTCCAAATACATGTATCCCTATAGGAGAAAACAGAGTGAAACCTCAAAATGAAACCGGTTACTGCCAACGAACGGTTTAACTTAGAAGAACGAAATTTGGCGAGCCAAGTGGGATTGTTGTACTGATCATTACCTGAAAGTTTCATCAAGATTGGGTGAAAAAGTGTTTGCTGAGATTTCAGGCAACTCGTAGTTTTTTTGGAAGCTTGGCAGGCCCTTTCCATGAAAGTGATTCTCGCCAGTCTCTGCTTAGGGCTACATCAGCAGCAAACAAACCATAGAGATAGAACTTGAAACTGCTTTATTGTGTCAAGTTTCAAAGAGCTAGCACAAACCGTGTTTGATTTAGAGTTCCAAATACATGTATCCCTATAGAAGAAAACAGAGTGAAACCTCAAAATGAAACCGGTTACTGCCAACGAACGGTTTAACCTAGAAGAACGAAATTTGGCTAGCCAAGTGGGATTGGTGTACTGATCATTACCTGAAAGTTTCTTCAAGATTGGGTGAAAAAGTGTGTGCTGAGATTTCAGGCAACTCGTAGTTTTTTGGAAGCTTGGCAGGCCCTTTCCATGAAAGTGATTCTCGCCAGTCTCTGCTTAGGGCTACATCAACAGCAAAAAAACCATAGAGATAGAACTTGAAACTGCTTTATTGTGTCTAGTTTCAAAGAGCTAGCACAAACCGTGTTTGATTTAGAGTTCCAAATACATGTAACCCTATAGGAGAAAACAGAGTGAAACCTCAAAATGAAACCGGTTACTGCCAACGAACGGTTTAACCTAGAAGAACGAAATTTGGCTAGCCAAGTGGGATTGGTGTACTGATCATTACCTGAAAGTTTCATCAAGATTGGGTGAAAAAGTGTGTGCTGAGATTTCAGGCAACTCGTAGTTTTTTGGAAGCTTGGCAGGCCCTTTCCATGAAAGTGATTCTCGCGAGTCTCTGCTTAGGGCTACATCAACAGCAAACAAACCATAGAGATAGAACTTGAAACTTCTTTATTGTGTCAAGTTTCAAAGAGCTAGCACAAACCGTGTTTGATTTAGAGTTCCAAATACATGTATCCCTATAGGAGAAAACAGAGTGAAACCTCAAAATGAAACCGGTTACTGCCAACGAACGGTTTCACCGAGAAGAACGAAATTTGGCGAGCCAAGTGGGATTGTTGTACTGATCATTACCTGAAAGTTTCATCAAGATTGGGTGAAAAAGTGTGTGCTGAGATTTCAGGCAACTCGTAGTTTTTTAAAAGCTTGGCAGGCCCTTTCCATGAAAGTGATTCTCGCCAGTCTCTGCTTAGGGCTACATCAACAGCAAACAAACCATAGAGATAGAACTTGAAACTGCTTTATTGTGTCAAGTTTCAAAGAGCTAGCACAAACCGTGTTTGATTTAGAGTTCCAAATACATGTATCCCTATAGGAGAAAACAGAGTGAAACCTCAAAATGAAACCGGTTACTGCCAACGAACGGTTTAACCTAGAGGAACGAAATTTGGCGAGCCAAGTGGGATTGGTGTACTGATCATTACCTGAAAGTTTCATCAAGATTGGGTGAAAAAGTGTGTGCTGAGATTTCAGGCAACTCGTAGTTTTTTGGAAGCTTGGCAGGCCCTTTCCATGAAAGTGATTCTCGCCAGTCTCTGCTTAGGGCTACATCAACAGCAAACAAACCATAGAGATAGAACTTGAAACTGCTTTATTGTGTCAAGTTTCAAAGAGCTAGCACAAACCGTGCTTGATTTAGAGTTCCAAATACATGTATCCCTATAGGAGAAAACAGAGTGAAACCTCAAAATGAAACCGGTTACTGCCAACGAACGGTTTAACCTAGAAGAACGAAATTTGGCTAGCCAAGTGGGATTGGTGTACTGATCATTACCTGAAAGTTTCTTCAAGATTGGGTGAAAAAGTGTGTGCTGAGATTTCAGGCAACTCGTAGTTTTTTGGAAGCTTGGCAGGCCCTTTCCATGAAAGTGATTCTCGCCAGTCTCTGCTTAGGGCTACATCAACAGCAAACAAACCATAGAAACAGAACTTGAAACTGCTTTATTGTGTCTAGTTTCAAAGAGCTAGAACAAACCGTGTTTGATTTAGAGTTCCAAATACATGTAACCCTATAGGAGAAAACAGAGTGAAACCTCAAAATGCAACCGGTTACTGCCAACGAATGGTTTAACCTAGAAGAACGAAATTTGGCGAGCCAAGTGGGATTGGTGTACTGATCATTACCTGAAAGTTTCATCAAGATTGGGTGAAAAAGTGTGTGCTGAGATTTCAGGCAACTCGTAGTTTTTTGGAAGCTTGGCAGGCCCTTTCCATGAAAGTGATTCTCGCGAGTCTCTGCTTAGGGCTACATCAACAGCAAACAAACCATAGAGATAGAACTTGAAACTGCTTTATTGTGTCAAGTTTCAAAGAGCTAGCACAAACCGTGTTTGATTTAGAGTTCCAAATACATGTATCCCTATAGGAGAAAACAGAGTGAAACCTCAAAATGAAACCGGTTACTGCCAACGAACGGTTTCACCTAGAAGAACGAAATTTGGCGAGCCAAGTGGGATTGTTGTACTGATCATTACCTGAAAGTTTCATCAAGATTGGGTGAAAAAGTGTGTGCTGAGATTTCAGGCAACTCGTAATTTTTTAAAAGCTTGGCAGGCCCTTTCCATGAAAGTGATTCTCGCCAGTCTCTGCTTAGGGCTACATCAACAGCAAACAAACCATAGAGATAGAACTTGAAACTGCTTTATTGTGTCAAGTTTCAAAGAGCTAGCAAAAACCGTGTTTGATTTAGAGTTCCAAATACATGTAACCCAATAGGAGAAAACAGAGTGAAACCTCAAAATGAAACCGGTTACTGCCAACGAATGGTTTAACCTAGAAGAACGAAATTTGGCGAGCCAAGTGGGATTGCTTTACTGATCATTACCTGAAAGTTTCATCAAGATTGGGTGAAAAAGTGTGTGCTGAGATTTCAGGCAACTCGTAGTTTTTTGGAAGCTTGGCAGGCCCTTTCCATGAAAGTGATTCTCGCCAGTCTCTCCTTAGGGCTACATCAACAGCAAACAAACCATAGAGATAGAACTTGAAACTGCTTTATTGTGTCAAGTTTCAAAGAGCTAGCACAAACCGTGTTTGATTTAGAGTTCCAAATACATGTATCCCTATAGGAGAAAACAGAGTGAAACCTCAAAATGAAACCGGTTACTGCCAACAAACGGTTTAACCTAGAAGAATGAAATTTGGCGAGCCAAGTGGGATTGGTGTACTGATCATTACCTGAAAGTATCATCAAGATTGGGTGAAAAAAGTGTTTGCTGAGATTTCAGGGAACTCGTAGTTTTTTGGAAGCTTGGCAGGCCCTTTCCATGAAAGTGATTCTCGCCAGTCTCTGATTAGGGCTACATCAACAGAAAAAAAACCATAAAGATAGAACTTGAAACTGCTCTATTGTGTCAAGTTTCAAAGAGCTAGCACAAACCGTGTTTGATTTAGAGTTCCAAGTACATGTATCCCTATAGGAGAAAACAAAGTGAAACCTCAAAATGAAACCGGTTACTGCCAACGAACTGTTTAACCTAGAAGAACGAAATTTGGCGAGCCAAGTGGGATTGTTTTACTGATCATTACCTGAAAGTTTCATCAAGATTGGGTGAAAAAGTGTTTGCTTAGGTTTCAGGCAACTCGTAGTTTTTTGGAAGCTTGGCAGGCCCTTTCCATGAAAGTGATTCTCACCAGTTCTGCTTAGGGCTACATCAACAGCAAACAAACCATAGAGATAGAACTTGAAACTGCTTTATTGTGTCAAGTTTCAAAGAGCTAGCACAAACCGTGTTTGATTTAGAGTTCCAAATACATGTATCCCTATAGGGAAAAACAGAGTGAAACCTCAAAATGAAAACGGTTACTGGCAACGAACGGTTTAACCTAGAAGAACGAAATTTGGCGAGCCAAGTGGGATTGGTGTACTGATCATTACATGAAAGTTTCATCAAGATTGGGTGAAAAAGTGGGTGCTGAGATTTCAGGCAACTCGTAGTTTTTTGGAAGCTTGGTAGGCCCTTTCCATGAAAGTGATTCTCGCCAATCTCTGCTTAGGGCTACATCAACAGCAAACAAACCATAGAGATAGAACTTGAAACTGCTTTATTGTGTCAAGTTTCAAAGAGCTAGCACAAACCGTGTTTGATTTAGAGTTCAAAATACATGTATCCCTATAGGAGAAAACAGAGTGAAACCTCAAAGTGAAACCGGTTACTGCCAACGAACGGTTTAACCTAGAAGAACGAAATTTGGCGAGCCAAGTGACTTTGGTGTACATGATCAATACCTGAAAGTTTCATCAAGATTGGGTGAAAAAGTGTGTGCTGTGATTTCAGGCAACTCGTAGGTTTTTTGGAAGCTTGGCAGGCCCTTTCCATGAAAGTGATTCTCACCAGTTCTGCTTAGGGCTACATCAACAGCAAACAAACCATAGAGATAGAACTTGAAACTGCTTTATTGTGTCAAGTTTCAAAGAGCTAGCACAAACCGTGTTGATTTAGAGTTCCAAATACATGTATCCCTATAGGGAAAAACAGAGTGAAACCTCAAAATGAAAACGGTTACTGGCAACGAACGGTTTAACCTAGAAGAACGAAATTTGGCGAGCCAAGTGGGATTGGTGTACTGATCATTACATGAAAGTTTCATGAAGATTGGGTGAAAAAGTGGTGCTGAGATTTCAGGCAACTCGTAGTTTTTTGGAAGCTTGGCAGGCCCTTTCCATGAAAGTGATTCTCGCCAATCTCTGCTTAGGGCTACATCAACAGCAAACAAACCATAGAGATAGAACTTGAAACTGCTTTATTGTGCAAGTTTCAAAGAGCTAGCACAAACCGTGTTTGATTTAGAGTTCAAAATACATGTATCCCTATAGGAGAAAACAGAGTGAAACCTCAAAATGAAACCGGTTACTGCCAACGAACGGTTTAACCTAGAGGAACGAAATTTGGCGAGCCAAGTGGGATTGGTGTACTGATCATTACCTGAAAGTTTCATCAAGATTGGGTGAAAAAGTGTGAGCTGAGATTTCAGGCAACTCGTAGTTTTTGGAAGCTTGGCAGGCCCTTTCCATGAAAGTGATTCTCGCCAGTCTCTGCTTAAGGCTAAATCAACAGAAAACAAAACATAGAGATAGAACTTGAAACTGCTTTATTGTGTCAAGTTTCAAAGAGCTAGCACAAACCGTGTTTGATTTAGAATTCCAAATACATGTATCCCTATAGGAGAAAACGGAGTGAAACCTCAAAATGAAACCGGTTACTGCCAACGAACGGTTTAACCTAGAACGAAATTTGGCGAGCCAAGTGGGATTGGTGTACTGATCATTACCTGAAAGTTTCATCAAGATTGGGTGAAAAAGTGTTTGCTGATATTTCAGGCAACTCGTAGTTTTTTGGAAGCTTGGCAGGCCCTTTCCATGAAAGTGATTCTCGCCAGTCTCTGCTTAGGGCTACATCAACAGCAAACAAACCATAGAGATAGAATGTGAAACTTGCTTTATTGTGTCAAGTTTCAAAGAGCTAGCACAAACCGTGTTTGATTTAGACTTCAAAATACATGTATCCCTATAGGAGAAAACAGAGTGAAACCTCAAAATGAAACCGGTTACTGCCAACGAACGGTTTAACCTAGAAGAACGAAATTTGGCGAGCCAAGTGAGTTTGGTGTACTGATCAATACCTGAAGTTTCATCAAGATTGGGTGAAAAAGTGTGTGCTGTGATTTCAGGCAACTCGTAGTTTTTTGGAAGCTTGGCAGGCCCTTTCCATGAAAGTGATTCTCGCCAGTCTCTGCTTAGGGCTACATCAACAGCAAAAAAACCATAGAGATAAAACTTGAAACTGCTTTATTGTGTCAAGTTTCAAAGAGCTAGCACAAACCGTGTTTGATTTAGACTTCCAAATACATGTATCCCTATAGGGAAAAACAGAATGAAACCTCAAAATGAAACCGGTTACTGCCAACGAACGGTTTAACCTAGAAGAACGAAATTTGGCGAGCCAAGTGGGATTGGTGTACTGATCATTACCTGAAAGTTTCATCGAGATTGGGTGAAAAAGTGTTTGCTGAGATTTCAGGCAACTCGTAGTTTTTTGGAAGCTGGGCTGGCCCTTTCCATGAAAGTGATTCTCGCCAGTCTCTGCTTAGGGCTACATCAACAGCAAACAAACCATAGAGATAGAACTTGAAACTGCTTTATTGTGTCAAGTTTCAAAGAGCTAGCGCAAACCGTGTTTGATTTAGCCTTCCAAATACATGTATCCCTATAGGGAAAAACAGAGTGAAACCTCAAAATGAAACCGGTTACTGCAAACGAACGGTTTAACCTAGAAGAACGAAATTTGGCGAGCCAAGTGGGATTGGTGTACTGATCATTACCTGAAAGTTTCATTAAGATTGGGTGAAAAAGTGTGTGCTGAGATTTCAGGCAACTCGTAGTTTTTTGGAAGCTTGGCAGGCCCTTTCCATGAAAGTGATTCTCGCCAGTCTCTGCTTAGGGCTACATCAACAGCAAACAAACCATAGAGATAGAACTTGAAACTGCTTTATTGTGTCAAGTCATAAAGAGCTAGCACAAACCGTGTTTGATTTAGAGTTCCAAATACATGTATCCCTATAGGAGAAAACAGAGTGAAACCTCAAAATGAAACCGGTTACTGCCAACAAACGGTTTAACCTAGAAGAATGAAATTTGGCGAGCCAAGTGGGATTGGTGTACTGATCATTACCTGAAAGTATCATCAAGATTGGGTGAAAAAGTGTTTGCTGAGATTTCAGGGAACTCGTAGTTTTTTGGAAGCTTGGCAGGCCCTTTCCATGAAAGTGATTCTCGCCAGTCTCTGATTAGGCTACATCAACAGCAAACAAACCATAGAGATAGAACTTGAAACTGCTTTATTGTGTCAAGTTTCAAAGAGCTAGCACAAACCGTGTTTGATTTAGAGTTCCAAAGTACATGTATCCCTATAGGAGAAAACAAAGTGAAACCTCAAAATGAAACCGGTTACTGCCAACGAACGGTTTAACCTAGAAGAACGAAATTTGGCGAGCCAAGTGGGATTGGTGTACTGATCATTACCTGAAAGTTTCATCAAGATTGGGTGAAAAAGTGTTTGCTTAGATTTCAGGCAACTCGTAGTTTTTTGGAAGCTTGGCAGGCCCTTTCCATGAAAGTGATTCTCTCCAGTTCTGCTTAGGGCTACATCAACAGCAAACAAACCATAGAGATAGAGCTTCAAACTGCTTTATTGTGTCAAGTTTCAAAGAGCTAGCACAAACCGTGTTTGATTTAGAGTTCCAAATACATGTATCCCTATAGGGAAAAACAGAGTGAAACCTCAAAATGAAAACGGTTACTGCCAACGAACGGTTTAACCTAGAAGAACGAAATTTGGCGAGCCAAGTGGGATTGGTGTACTGATCATTACATGAAAGTTTCATCAAGATTGGGTGAAAAAGTGTGTGCTGAGATTTCAGGCAACTCGTAGATTTTTGGAAGCTTGGTAGGCCCTTTCCATGAAAGTGATTCTCGCCAATCTCTGCTTAGGGCTACATCAACAGCAAACAAACCATAGAGATAGAACTTGAAACTGCTTTATTGTGTCAAGTTTCAAAGAGCTAGCACAAACCGTGTTTGATTTAGAGTTCAAAATACATGTATCCCTATAGGAGAAAACAGAGTGAAACCTCAAAATGAAACCGGTTACTGCCAACGAACGGTTTAACCTAGAAGAACGAAATTTGGCGAGCCAAGTGAGTTTGGTGTACTGATCAATACTTGAAAGTTTCATCAAGATTGGGTGAAAAAGTGTGTGCTGTGATTTCAGGCAACTCGTAGTTTTTTGGAAGCTTGGCAGGCCCTTTCCATGAAAGTGATTCTCACCAGTTCTGCTTAGGGCTACATCAACAGCAAACAAACCATAGAGATAGAACTTGAAACTGCTTTATTGTGTCAAGTTTCAAAGAGCTAGCACAAACCGTGTTTGATTTAGAGTTCCAAATACATGTATCCCTATAGGGAAAAACAGAGTGAAACCTCAAAATGAAAACGGTTACTGGCAACGAACGGTTTAACCTAGAAGAACGAAATTTGGCGAGCCAAGTGGGATTGGTGTACTGATCATTACATGAAAGTTTCATCAAGATTGGGTGAAAAAGTGTGTGCTGAGATTTCAGGCAACTCGTAGTTTTTTGGAAGCTTGGCAGGCCCTTTCCATGAAAGTGATTCTCGCCAATCTCTGCTTAGGGCTACATCAACAGCAAACAAACCATAGAGATAGAACTTGAAACTGCTTTATTGTGTCAAGTTTCAAAGAGCTAGCACAAACCGTGTTTGATTTAGAGTTCAAAATACATGTATCCCTATAGGAGAAAACAGAGTGAAACCTCAAAATGAAACCGGTTACTGCCAACGAACGGTTTAACCTAGAGGAACGAAATTTGGCGAGCCAAGTGGGATTGGTGTACTGATCATTACCTGAAAGTTTCATCAAGATTGGGTGAAAAAGTGTGAGCTGAGATTTCAGGCAACTCGTAGTTTTTTGGAAGCTTGGCAGGCCCTTTCCATGAAAGTGATTCTCGCCAGTCTCTGCTTAAGGCTAAATCAACAGCAAACAAAACATAGAGATAGAACTTGAAACTGCTTTATTGTGTCAAGTTTCAAAGAGCTAGCACAAACCGTGTTTGATTTAGAATTCCAAATACATGTATCCCTATAGGAGAAAACAGAGTGAAACCTCAATATGAAACCGGTTACTGCCAACGAACGGTTTAACCTAGAACGAAATTTGGCAAGCCAAGTGGGATTGGTGTACTGATCATTACCTGAAAGTTTCATCAAGATTGGGTGAAAAAGTGTTTGCTGAGATTTCAGGCAACTCGTAGTTTTTTGGAAGCTTGGCAGGCCCTTTCCATGAAAGTGATTCTCGCCAGTCTCTGCTTAGGGCTACATCAACAGCAAACAAACCATAGAGATAGAACTTGAAACTGCTTTATTGTGTCAAGTTTCAAAGAGCTAGCACAAACCGTGTTTGATTTAGAGTTCCAAATACATGTATCCCTATAGGAGAAAACAGAGTGAAACCTCAAAATGAAACCGGTTACTGCCAACGAACGGTTTAACCTAGAAGAACGAAATTTGGCGAGCCAAGTAGGATTGGTGTACTGATCATTACCTGAAAGTTTCATCAAGATTGGGTGAAAAAGTGTGTGCTGAGATTTGAGGCAACTCGTAGTTTTTTGGAAGCTTGGCAGGCCCTTTCCATGAAAGTGATTCTCGCCAGTCTCTGCTTAGGGCTACATCAACAGCAAACAAACCATAGAGACAGAACTTGAAACTGCTTTATTGTGTCAAGTTTCAAAGAGCTAGCACAAACCGTGTTTGATTTAGAGTTCCAAATACATGTATCCCTATAGGGAAAAACAGAGTGAAACCTCAAAATGAAAACGGTTACTGGCAACGAACGGTTTAACCTAGAAGAACGAAATTTGGCGAGCCAAGTGGGATTGGTGTACTGATCATTACATGAAAGTTTCATCAAGATTGGGTGAAAAAGTGTGTGCTGAGATTTCAGGCAACTCGTAGTTTTTTGGAAGCTTGGCAGGCCCTTTCCATGAAAGTGATTCTCGCCAATCTCTGCTTAGGGCTACATCAACAGCAAACAAACCATAGAGATAGAACTTGAAACTGCTTTATTGTGTCAAGTTTCAAAGAGCTAGCACAATCCGTGTTTGATTTAGACTTCAAAATACATGTATCCCTATAGGAGAAAACAGAGTGAAACCTCAAAATGAAACCAGTTACTGCCAACGAACGGTTTAACCTAGAAGAACGAAATTTGGCGAGCCAAGTGAGTTTGGTGTACTGATCAATACCTGAAAGTTTCATCAAGATTGGGTGAAAAAGTGTGTGCTGTGATTTCAGGCAACTCGTAGTTTTTTGGAAGCTTGGCAGGCCCTTTCCATGAAAGTGATTCTCGCCAGTCTCTGCTTAGGGCTACATCAACAGCAAAAAAACCATAGAGATAAAACTTGAAACTGCTTTATTGTGTCAAGTTTCAAAGAGCTAGCACAAACCGTGTTTGATTTAGACTTCCAAATACATGTATCCCTATAGGGAAAAACAGAATGAAACGTCAAAATGAAACCGGTTACTGCCAACGAACGGTTTAACCTAGAAGAACGAAATTTGGCGAGCCAAGTGGGATTGGTGTACTGATCATTACCTGAAAGTTTCATCGAGATTGGGTGAAAAGTGTTTGCTGAGATTTCAGGCAACTCGTAGTTTTTTGGAAGCTGGGCAGGCCCTTTCCATGAAAGTGATTCTCGCCAGTCTCTGCTTAGGGCTACATCAACAGCAAACAAACCATAGAGATAGAACTTGAAACTGCTTTATTGTGTCAAGTTTCAAAGAGCTAGCGCAAACCGTGTTTGATTTAGCCTTCCAAATACATGTATCCCTATAGGGAAAAACAGAGTGAAACCTCAAAATGAAACCGGTTACTGCAAACGAACGGTTTAACCTAGAAGAACGAAATTTGGCGAGCCAAGTGGGATTGGTGTACTGATCATTACCTGAAAGTTTCATTAAGATTGGGTGAAAAAGTGTGTGCTGAGATTTCAGGCAACTCGTAGTTTTTTGGAAGCTTGGCAGGCCCTTTCCATGAAAGTGATTCTCGCCAGTCTCTGCTTAGGGCTACATCAACAGCAAACAAACCATAGAGATAGAACTTGAAACTGCTTTATTGTGTCAAGTTTCACAGAGCTAGCACAAACCGTGTTTGATTTAGAGTTCCAAATACATGTATCCCTATAGGAGAAAACAGAGTGAAACCTCAAAATGAAACCGGTTACTGCCAACGAACGGTTTAACTTAGAAGAACGAAATTTGGGGAGCCAAGTGGGATTGTTGTACTGATCATTACCTGAAAGTTTCATCAAGATTGGGTGAAAAAGTGTTTGCTGAGATTTCAGGCAACTCGTAGTTTTTTTGGAAGCTTGGCAGGCCGTTTCCATGAAAGTGATTCTCGCCAGTCTCTGCTTAGGGCTACATCAGCAGCAAACAAACCATAGAGATAGAACTTGAAACTGCTTTATTGTGTCAAGTTTCAAAGAGCTAGCACAAACCGTGTTTGATTTAGAGTTCCAAATACATGTATCCCTACAGGAGAAAACAGAGTGAAACCTCAAAATGAAACCGGTTACTTCCAACGAACGGTTTAACCTAGAAGAACGAAATTTGGCGAGCCAAGTGGGATTGGTGTACTGATCATTACCTGAAAGTTTCTTCAAGATTGGGTGAAAAAGTGTGTGCTGAGATTTCAGACAACTCGTAGTTTTTTGGAAGCTTGGCAGGCCCTTTCCATGAAAGTGATTCTCGCCAGTCTCTGCTTAGGGCTACATCAACAGCAAACAACCCATAGAGATAGAACTTGAAACTGCTTTATTGTGTCTAGTTTCAAAGAGCTAGCACAAACCGTGTTTGATTTAGAGTTCCAAATACATGTAACCCTATAGGAGAAAACAGAGTGAAACCTCAAAATGAAACCGGTTACTGCCAACGAACGGTTTAACCTAGAAGAACGAAATTTGGCTAGCCAAGTGGGATTGGTGTACTGATCATTACCTGAAAGTTTCATCAAGATTGGGTGAAAAAGTGTGTGCTGAGATTTCAGGCAACTCGTAGTTTTTTGGAAGCTTGGCAGGCCCTTTCCATGAAAGTGATTCTCGCGAGTCTCTGCTTAGGGCTACATCAACAGCAAACAAACCATAGAGATAGAACTTGAAACTGCTTTATTGTGTCAAGTTTCAAAGAGCTAGCACAAACCGTGTTTGATTTAGAGTTCCAAATACATGTATCCCTATAGGAGAAAACAGAGTGAAACCTCAAAATGAAACCGGTTACTGCCAACGAACGGTTTCACCTAGAAGAACGAAATTTGGCGAGCCAAGTGGGATTGTTGTACTGATCATTACCTGAAAGTTTCATCAAGATTGGGTGAAAAAGTGTGTGCTGAGATTTCAGGCAACTCGTAGTTTTTTAAAAGCTTGGCAGGCCCTTTCCATGAAAGTGATTCTCGCCAGTCTCTGCTTAGGGCTACATCAACAGCAAACAAACCATAGAGATAGAACTTGAAACTGCTTTATTGTGTCAAGTTTCAAAGAGCTAGCACAAACCGTGTTTGATTTAGAGTTCCAAGTACATGTATCCCTATAGGAGAAAACAGAGTGAAACCTCAAAATGAAACCGGTTACTGCCAACAAACGGTTTAACGTAGAAGAATGAAATTTGGCGAGCCAAGTGGGATTGGTGTACTGATCATTACCTGAAAGTATCATCAAGATTGGGTGAAAAAGTGTTTGCTGAGATTTCAGGGAACTCGTAGTTTTTTGGAAGCTTGGCAGGCCCTTTCCATGAAAGTGATTCTCGCCAGTCTCTGATTAGGGCTACATCAACAGAAAAAAAACCATAAAGATAGAACTTGAAACTGCTCTATTGTGTCAAGTTTCAAAGAGCTAGCACAAACCGTGTTTGATTTAGAGTTCCAAGTACATGTATCCCTATAGGAGAAAACAAAGTGAAACCTCAAAATGAAACCGGTTACTGCCAACGAACGGTTTAACCTAGAAGAACGAAATTTGGCGAGCCAAGTGGGATTGTTTTACTGATCATTACCTGAAAGTTTCATCAAGATTGGGTGAAAAAGTGTTTGCTTAGGTTTCAGGCAACTCGTAGTTTTTTGGAAGCTTGGCAGGCCCTTTCCATGAAAGTGATTCTCACCAGTTCTGCGTAGGGCTACATCAACAGCAAACAAACCATAGAGATAGAACTTGAAACTGCTTTATTGTGTCAAGTTTCAAAGAGCTAGCACAAACCGTGTTTGATTTAGAGTTCCAAATACATGTATCCCTATAGGGAAAAACAGAGTGAAACCTGAAAATGAAAACGCTTACTGGCAACGAACGGTTTAACCTAGAAGAACGAAATTTGGCGAGCCAAGTGGGATTGGTGTACTGATCATTACATGAAAGTTTCATCAAGATTGGGTGAAAAAGTGTGTGCTGAGATTTCAGGCAACTCGTAGTTTTTTGGAAGCTTGGTAGGCCCTTTCCATGAAAGTGATTCTCGCCAATCTCTGCTTAGGGCTACATCAACAGCAAACAAACCATAGAGATAGAACTTGAAACTGCTTTATTGTGTCAAGTTTCAAAGAGCTAGCACAAACCGTGTTTGATTTAGAGTTCAAAATACATGTATCCCTATAGGAGAAAACAGAGTGAAACCTCAAAATGAAACCGGTTACTGCCAACGAACGGTTTAACCTAGAAGAACGAAATTTGGCGAGCCAAGTGAGTTTGGTGTACTGATCAATACCTGAAAGTTTCATCAAGATTGGGTGAAAAAGTGTGTGCTGTGATTTCAGGCAACTCGTAGTTTTTTGGAAGCTTGGCAGGCCCTTTCCATGAAAGTGATTCTCACCAGTTCTGCTTAGGGCTACATCAACAGCAAACAAACCATAGAGATAGAACTTGAAACTGCTTTATTGTGTCAAGTTTCAAAGAGCTAGCACAAACCGTGTTTGATTTAGAGTTCCAAATACATGTATCCCTATAGGGAAAAACAGAGTGAAACCTCAAAATGAAAACGGTTACTGGCTACGAACGGTTTAACCTAGAAGAACGAAATTTGGCGAGCCAAGTGGGATTGGTGTACTGATCATTACATGAAAGTTTCATCAAGATTGGGTGAAAAAGTGTGTGCTGAGATTTCAGGCAACTCGTAGTTTTTTGGAAGCTTGGCAGGCCCTTTCCATGAAAGTGATTCTCGCCAATCTCTGCTTAGGGCTACATCAACAGCAAACAAACCATAGAGATAGAACTTGAAACTGCTTTATTGTGTCAAGTTTCAAAGAGCTAGCACAAACCGTGTTTGATTTAGAGTTCAAAATACATGTATCCCTATAGGAGAAAACAGAGTGAAACCTCAAAATGAAACCGGTTACTGCCAACGAACGGTTTAACCTAGAAGAACGAAATTTGGCGAGCCAAGTGAGTTTGGTGTACTGATCAATACCTGAAAGTTTCATCAAGATTGGGTGAAAAAGTGTGTGCTGTGATTTCAGGCAACTCGTAGTTTTTTGGAAGCTTGGCAGGCCCTTTCCATGAAAGTGATTCTCGCCAGTCTCTGCTTAGGGCTACATCAACAGCAAAAAAACCATAGAGATAGAACTTGAAACTGCTTTATTGTGTCAAGTTTCAAAGAGCTAGCGCAAACCGTGTTTGATTTAGAGTTCCAAATACATGTATCCCTATAGGAGAAAACAGAGTGAAACCTCAAAATGAAACCGGTTACTGCCAACGAACGGTTTAACCTAGAAGAACGAAATTTGGCGAGCCAAGTGGAATTGTTGTACTGATCATTACCTCAAAGTTTCATCAAGATTGGGTGAAAAAGTGTTTGCTGAGATTTCAGGCAACACGTAGTTTTTTGGAAGCTTGGCTGGCCCTTTCCATGAAAGTGATTCTCGCCAGTCTCTGCTTAGGGCTACATCAACAGCAAACAAACCATAGAGATAGAACTTGAAACTGCTTTATTGTGTCAAGTTTCAAAGAGCTAGCAAAAACCGTGTTTGATTTAGCGTTCCAAATACATGTAACCCAATAGGAGAAAACAGAGTGAAACCTCAAAATGAAACCGGTTACTGCCAACGAATGGTTTAACCTAGAAGAACGAAATTTGGCGAGCCAAGTGGGATTGCTTTGCTGATCATTACCTGAAAGTTTCATCAAGATTGGGTGAAAAAGTGTGTGCTGAGATTTCAGGCAACTCGTAGTTTTTTGGAAGCTTGGCAGGCCCTTTCCATGAAAGTGATTCTCGCCAGTCTCTCCTTAGGGCTACATCAACAGCAAACAAACCATAGAGATAGAACTTGAAACTGCTTTATTATGTCAAGTTTCAAAGAGCTAGCACAAACCGTGTTTGATTTAGAGTTCCAAATACATGTATCCCTATAGGAGAAAACAGAGTGAAACCTCAAAATGAAACCGGTTACTGCCAACAAACGGTTTAACCTAGAAGAATGAAATTTGGCGAGCCAAGTGGGATTGGTGTACTGATCATTACCTGAAAGTATCATCAAGATTGGGTGAAAAAGTGTTTGCTGAGATTTCAGGGAACTCGTAGTTTTTTGGAAGCTTGGCAGGCCCTTTCCATGAAAGTGATTCTCGCCAGTCTCTGATTAGGGCTACATCAACAGAAAAAAAACCATAAAGATAG